>NW_007577901.1:4945-38362 GCF_000690725.1 Stegastes partitus
TGGAATGTGATTCTGATATTACACTCAACATCAGAAGTGTTTCTAGTCCAGTTTATCACCACAGCAAACGATAACCTCAATATTAACCCTTGAACCTTAGACGGCCCTGCACCATGTATAAAAATGCAACTTTTGAAGTCTGTAAGTGTGACACATTCATGGAAGAGGCCGCCTGTTGGTGATCTGATTACAACAGATGCAGCATTTATTTTGGCAGAGTTGTAGTTGAGAAATTTCAGCACAGGTTCAGTAGCAGCGCTGTGTAGCCGCCCAGCTGAAACCAGAAGTTTACATACACGTTATAAAAAGACACTCACTGTCTGACATTAAACCAGACTAAACTTTTCCTGGTTCAGGTCAGTTAGGATTACCAACATTAGTTCTATTTGCTACACAGTGTATGTAAACTGAACACGCATGTACACTCTAAAAAGGATCTCCAGGAACCCAGTCCCACCACATAGTTATTTGCATTGTTGCACGAAAACAAAACTAATTTACTGATTTATATTCAGTATTTAGGGCTGCAAGGTGGCTCGGTGCTTAGCACTGTTGCCTCCAGTGTGGTCTTTTTCAACAAAGAAGTGTTGAAATATAAATGCTAACAGTCAACTCAGAATCATGAACAAACCCTGATTTGACCGCTGATAAGTTACTTAAGGCCCGATTTTTTAAATAATCAGTTTTTCGTCAATCACTTATCGGTACCCTAACTTGAGCAGGTGTTTTCCAGGGTTTCCCACGAGAGTTGAACTTCAACATTTTAAGGCATGTTATTACACCTTTACAAACATATTGGTGAAGAAATTGTTTGGTAACGATCTAGTTGCCAGATTTTGATATTGTGCATGTCCCACAATTCCTCAAATGCTAAAAGTCTACAGGACTGGGATACCGATCAGAGCAGGCTTCGGAGACAGTGCATTCTGACTTTGATAGTCCCTGGGTTGGAAGCAGCTACAAAAGAGCCATGAGTCATAAGGACTATAACAGTCAACTGCACAAGTGTGTTGTAACCTACAACTCACGACACCAGTCATTTTTTGTAGCCTATGTGTGAGAATGTCCTTGTCTTTTTGTTCTTTGTTGTTTCTTTGATCTTTAAAATTTTTTAACATACATAGAAAAACAAAAAAATAAACAAAAAAAAAATCGTCTGTGATTGGTACCTTGATGTGGTAGACAGGCTTCAGGAGGTATGTAACTCCTCTGAACTAAATCCAACACTTTTGAGAATATTTACACTAAGTGGCCCTTAAAACATCCATTTTCATGTCTTAAATGCCATTTTGGTCCACAATTTACAATACTGTGCCTTTGCGATGACCTCAAAACCGCCTTATTTGGGTGCAAATAACCATAATTTTCAAAAAACATTTTTTTGTGAATCCCTCATCAAAAAATTTAATTGTTTACATTTAATTAATCCTCAAATACTGAATTTTATTTGGCACTAATCTTTTTTTGTACACTTTTTTATTACCTTAACAATACTTGGCAAGACCTGTGCTTGTCAACGTGCCAGATGGTGTTTCTCAGATGCTGGAGGAGTTTCCGGTGAGCTGGTGTGCTCGAGCAGCGGAGAGGTGAGTAGAGCTTCACAGATCTTGTAGACAATGTAGATTTACATCAAACACATTCTAAGGGGTTGTTTTCATGTGTAAACTTCCATGCATATATATTTGACACAGAAGAGTTTTTAGGGAATAAAACACAAATGAATTATGTTTAAGTCAAGTTTTTCTCTGCACATGTGAAATTAGTACATTTTACAGTTTTAACTCAGTGACTTAAAAATGAAAGAAAATAAAATAGACAACACTTTAACCTTCAACAAACTTTACAAACAGACATTTTCTCTCTTTACTTGTAATCCAGCAGCATCTTCAGATGTGTTTTCTTTTTGCTGGGAAGCTGGCTAAATTGCAGAGTGACATAACAAGTGGACAGAAATCTGAATATTTCCACCTTAAATAATCACATTCTTCCAACAATTTCTACTCAATCCGCCTCCAATTTGCCTGAAAACTTCAAAATACAAAACCTGAACATTTGCAAACACATTTACAGAATTTATGCTTCGTATATTAAGTACTTTCTGAGATAATTTTATTGAAAAAATCTGCCCGTTGACTTACTTTCAGGAGGTTGTTTGACACAATATGATTTGACTTTGAATGAAATTGGTTAGAAGTTACTCAACTGGTTCAAGTTGGTTGGTTTGTTAGTTACCTTTGTTCAGACATGAGTGTTGCTATTGTGTCTTTAATTTAGTTTTTACAACTCTGTTCACTTGGTTTTATTCGTTTTTTTAATTTTAAATTTAGCAACACCCAGCCGCTAAATTTCTAGTATAATCACCTTTTTAATGTAAGTAAATTGCCTTACCTCACCAATAACACCTGTTTTTTTTTTTTTGTTGTTCCTAAAACGTTTATTTTTGTACACGCGGTTCAGAAAATATCACTAGTTTTATTCGTTTTTTTATTATGAGCTCAAAGAAGCAAGTTTTCATGACAGGTCAGAGTATCCTGAAGACACCTCCACTTCCTCAGGTACAACAGCTTCAATCCAAACCAGGAGGCGCCACCTGCTGGTCGGAGGTGGAACCAAACACAGAAAGCCTTCCTGCAGCTGGAAGGTGTGAAGAGAAATGAAAAAGCTCCTGGTGTTCCCAATTGTTCTAAAACATTTTGACGAAGTTCTGCAAAGTTGTAGTTTCAGCAGAAAACTTATTTTAATTCCCAGAATGTTTATTTTTTTAAAGGATAAACTTCCCTAAAGACGTTCTGAAATTGTTCTTCTAAAAAAAACATATGCCAAATGTTGGACCCTCCTTTCTTTGTAACCCTTCCTTTCTCATGTAACATTGTGGAAACGTTTTAGAGAAAAAAAAGTTTTTGCAATTTGTTTCCTTCACAGCGACCTCAAAACATCCTCAGAACATCACAGTTAATGTGTCACTGCTGTCATGTGAGGCCTCGATAACGTGTTGAAAATGTTTTTATTCAGTGTTCCAAAGAAACTACAAAATGTCATAGTTGAATCAATTATTTTGCATTGAGCATTCAGTGCAATTTAAATATTGGGCTTTTACTCAGCTACATTTACCTGATGTTTGAGAGACAAGGCTGTTCTTGTAGCTGCTGCTTTCAGCTTTTATTTCTGTATTTTCCCTGATTTTCCAGAGCTGTGTCTCCGATGAATGAGCAGCAACGCCCTCTGCAGGTTGTGAAGAGAAGTGAAAAAGCCTCCAGCACTCATGTCATCTTCTGTGTTTGGTGATTATTTGTGTGTGTTGCAGGGATATTTTTTAGTTTCCACCAATGTCCCCCAGTGTTACGATTCCCACAGAGCTCTGACCTGACCAGCTTTAGCAGCTTTAGCTCCTGATGTGACTGAAATATTGTGTCTCTATATGTGTGTGTTGGTCCTCAGTCATCCCGATCATAGTCATCCTAAGGACTTCAATAAAAAAGCAACAGGACTAGCAGATTATTTTTTTTGCGTGGATATTATTTATTAGCATTCAAGGAGACTGAGAATTGATATTTGGAACAGATCTTTAAAAACATACCAATAACAAAACAAATACATTTTTTGTAGCATCGCTGCACACATGGCTTTATTGTCAAGAGCAACCCTAGAAAACAATACATGTCAAAGCACAGCTGCCTGCATTATAAAGCTTCAGATCAGTTGCACAGGTCAGTTTCACACCTGAAGATATTATATAGGCCCCAGGACTCTAAAATATCAGCATCAGATCTCCTCATGCACCTCTTGAAATAGTTGTACGCTGCAAAGAAGAAAGGAGCAACGTGAAAATGCTGTGAAACACAAAATCTCTCTGGGATTTGTTGATTTTGCAACATGAAGTGATCACAAAGGCATGACGTTAACCTGGTTAATGTTTGTAGCTCAGCAAATGTTTAAAAGTCCTGCACAAAAGCTGGAATAAAATGTAAATAAAAAAAGACATGAACACCAAAGCAAATATGTAAAAAATGTCTCCTAGTTTGAGTGTTTTTTAATGTTTTTAGATCATTTTAAAAGGAACTTCAGGGTCTTTCTTTGTGACTGTTACCATAACGACTATCAGTACTTACCGTAAAACGTGGCGACGGCCGTGACACAGATGTCATCGTTTCTCCGGCAGGTTTCCACTGTGTTTCTGGAGCTGCGACCAGATGGAAGAGTTCTGCGGCGGTTGCACCTCAGAGCCTCTGTTGGAAAACAAATATGCTCTTTTGATGTTACTTTTGCTCTGCTGACAGGCCACGTCTTCTCAGTTTCTTAGAAAAGCACAGAATTTTTTATTTTTTTGCTTTTTACAGGATCTAGTGCAAACATTATTTTAAATAAGATATGTAGAATTTGATTTTGATGAAATATCACAATTTTACATTTAGATTTTACAAGTTTAAGGATTAGGAGGGTTAAATATGACCTTAGTCTTTTCATAATCCTAGTTTAAGCTTCCTAAATTGCCTAAAACCTAACTAGAGTGGTGGTGGTCCAATGAGACATGTGAATCCTGTATGAGATTATCAGTGAAGTTCAGTTAGAAGAGCCAGTGATGTGATGTTTTTTGTCATCTAGTTTGGAGGATTTGTTGAAACTAGTTCATGTTGCAGCAAATTCAGTTACACAGGTCACTTTGTGTAGTTTTCTATTGAGTCTATTATGAATTTAAGGTGAATAAAACAGACTTACCGCTGCTGATGCAGACGATCAGGAAGATTGCAGCAAACTGGAAGGGTTTCATTTTTCACTGTTGCTGGAGAGTCGGTCACTGTAAGTGTTTTAAAATGTTATTTAGGTAAAGTGACGTTTACAGTGAAGCTGTGTATCGATCTAAACTGTGCAGTTCCACCTCTACACTAAAGTGTAGATCAGAGAGTGAATCTGACGAAGGTTTTAGAAATCATTTCTTTTTAAAGCGCTTTAAAATTCAGTTAACTGTCTATTGTCTTTGTGTTATTGGATGTACTTCGGCAGCAAAGGACAGCTGTAAATAAAATGAACAGTTCACAGATGCCCCTTAAATGGAATCCATCCATCACTGATTACACCTGTGAAACTTCACATATCTCCTGATTTCATTTCTGTCTTCCCCCTCTTTCTCTTTTTCTTCTTTGACTCCTTTAAATAATCTTCCTTCTCATCCTGTTGTTCTTACTTTTACACCAACAGTCTGGTCTCAGCAATCACACGTTTCTCCATCAATGAGCTGCTTAAAAATGAATACGTACCTGTTTGTGTTTCCTTCAGTGAAGCTCTGCCACGACACTGTCAACCAAGTAACTTATATCCTGGTCAGTCAGTGTGTGCTGCCAGTGGTGGCATAAAAGGCAAACAATGACAGGGAGACAGAATTTTATTCACACATATTTCTAAAGGCCTGTGAAGATAATGTTACCTCCCTGAGGGATCAAATGTGGGCTCACCAAGGTGATATAAAAATACAGAATTTAAAAGCCCTGTGAACTAAAGTGTTTTAAATGTCTTTGTCTCATTAGATTTTTCTCTGAAGCAAAATACAACTAAGAGGACACATTCTAAAATAAACTTAAGCTTATGGGATGCTTTTACTTGAGAATTTTATTATGAATATTAAAAGTGAAATGTCCAAGGAGCAGGTTGTTTGAGCTCTTGACACTCGGATCTCACTGGAGTCTACACAATCTGTGTCAGCAGGATTTGTGCCAAAAGTTCAGATTTCAGAACCCGCTTCTATTTGCTCTCAGAAATCACATGATGTTTTCTCACTCTAATTGCAAAAACAGAAATTTCATTTTCAGACTTTAATCAAGGCCTCAGCTGTCTTGTGTTCACACCAGAGGATGCAGAGGATTGGCTTTGAAACTGAAATTGTTGTTTTGTATCCAGACACTCTGACACTGCATCATCCTGACTGTCCAAACCTGCATCGGCAAAGTACATAACAGTTTATAGCCTGAGCTCCACGACTGTAGTTTGATTGTTGAGCAGCAAAAATAGAACAGAGAAGACAGAAACATTGTCTTTCAAGTAGGTCAGATTGGCCTTTTGTAGCAGCATCAGCAACTGATCCTCTTGTATGCCTACAGATGACACAAACAATCAGGCTGGCTCACATGTATCAGGATAATATGAGCCTCCACCATTGTTGTGGCTTCACATGGAACAGCATGCTTTCTTTAACACAATAGCTTCATTAAAAGCACAGTCCTGTGATGAAGATATACACTTACCAATAAACCACAAACCGTTTTTAGACATTATATGATGGGCTCAGTCCTGATTCAGTGTTAATTTCTGGTATTATAGTGAGTTTTCTTTTATTTTGCTCAGAAAACTGCAACTAAAAAAAGAGGCATGCTTCAGATTTGTATTGTCTTTTTAACTGGGTCACATTGAATCTCCCAGGCAGACTTTTTTGTTGCAGCAACCCTCAGTGAGTCCCACCTTCAGACATTCAACCGTCTTGAAGCAGGATTTGTAGAAGGTGTTCTCTGCAGAGAAAGAGATTTTACAATGTGTGACAAATTGCATTTTGTTCTCCCTTTTCGTTTTTGTCTGTTTGTTAGACTGGAATGGCTCTTCAGCTTTCTAAAAATTGACAATCTTTCTAAAAATCTGGGGTTCAAAGGCTTTGGGTTCATTATACTTACTAGTAAACTGTTTCCTTTTTTTGACATGATTGAGGTGATTTACAGAGAAAAGCAAGAAGGAGGGATTTTGGACTTTTGCTCAATATTTCACAACAGCTTTAGAGTTTACAACAAAAGGAAGTAAATCCTTGTGCAAAATCACTGAAACGTCAAATGATTTTAAAACTGAATCGCCTTTTTTTCCTTTTCTATAAACACATTATTTGTAAGTTGACAAGGAGAGTCATTTCTTATGAATAATCCAAAACTAGTACTTAACAGAGACGATATTGAAAATATAGAAACTCAATGCAACAATAGTGAATGTACCTCTGATCACTGCAAAACATATGGGCAGGTGCCTTAGACTTGTCACAGGACTTATGAATGGAAATTGGAGTTTCTGTGAAAGCTCAGACAGTTTGAAGGTCATTGTGTAACATGAACCTCTAAGGAGTCTAAGAAAAAAAGCCTTTGATTGCTCTTTGTAGTGTGACTGCAGAATATTTTCCTGTTTTTCCCTGTACATGCACTTTTATCCTTGATATTTCATTTATTGTTCTAATTCATTTGCATATGGAATGGAATAGGGGATGTCAGATTGTGCATTGTACCCTATAGAGGGTTCATTAAATCAGCTAGTCCAAACTGTGGGTAGAGAAGCAGCTAATGAGCCCTCAGCTGTCATTACCCACCAACATTAATGTGGCAAAAAAACATGGAACACTTCAGTCTTCTGTCGGGTCAGCAGGAGCCACACAGATTGTGAATGCAGCAGGTGGACTTCTCGGGGCCAGTACCTGGGTGATTCAGTAGCCTGACGACGCTGAATGAGATGTTACAACCTAACCCTAACCCTCCATGCTCTCTTTCGGTAGTTTTTTTTAGCTCAGCTCAGACTGGAACGTCAACTCTGTGTTAAAAACTGGTTTTAAAAACCTCAATTGCTTTAGGTTAGTTGGAGATCTTTTGTTGTTTGCTTCTATTTCCTCTGTGTCATGTCAAGTATTGTGAGACAACAACGAACAGTTATTTTCATTGTCAGTACATTAGACAAATATTTTCTTCAGTAATCCATTCATTGTTCAGTGTAGAACATGTCAGCGTATATTGAAAAAGGCCCATCATGATTCCCTTAAGGCCATTTTTATACTTTTATCTGTTCAACATATGAAAAACATATAAAAAGTACTGAGGTTACTATAAGGAAGTTGAGAAAGCATCACATTTGAGAAGATGCTTAAAAATGTCTCAAACAGGGGCGCCCTATAGCTCAACTAGTTGAGCAGGCGACCCATGAACAGGGGCTATAGTTCCCCAACGCAGCAGCCTTGGGTTTGCCTCCCGCTCATGACCCTTTGCTGCAGGTCTCTCCCCCCTTTCCTGTCTATCTCTACTGCTCTGCCCCTTCCCTCCCCCCAAAAAAGTCTCAAACAGCTGTCTATCAAAATTGCTGTAGATTAATTTCTGACGGTTGAGTTATCAGGGAATGTTTTTCAGCGACAGAGTGATTGAGGGGGTCCATAGGAGGCCAACCACAGATTTTTGCCCTTCGATGCCAACAGCGTTCATCCAACAATGATTAAAACGTCCCAAAATGCAACCAAAATGAATTGCAAACTTGTTGATCACAAACTGGATTTAAAATCTAAATGTGGTCTGAATTGTTGTCTGGATGTGCTGTTACCACTGTCCAATCAGCTGGACATAAAGAAATTAATGTCAAATGTCAGTTCAGACAGAATTCAGGATATATGCCCCTTTCCAGATCATTCTCAGAGTCTACGTGTTATCTGAGAACTAAAACTACACTTAGAGGAACTTTCTAGGGTCCTAGCAGTACCAACCTTGTTTCATATATACAGTGAAAAAGCACTGCCCCCCCTACACATATCTTTTTTTTTGGCATATAGGTCACATCTAAATGTTTTACATCATCAAACTAAATACTAAAGTCTATTTAAACCATCTATTGTTGGACATAGCAGGACTAAATCATCCGCATGAGGCAGCAGTTTGACCTCTGAGTTGTGGAGACTGAGACCAGGTGCTGCTGCATCATGGCGGCCTTTTAATCTGTGTACATGTTGAACAGAGCAAGTGACAAACGCAATCCTCCCTAAACCTCTGAGTGAGGAACACTGTTGTACTGTTCTTACAGTGTTTGGTGACATCTAGTGGATTTACACCAACTCTCACAGCCGAGGCCAAGAATTCATCAGATGTTTATTCATGATTTTTAAGGAAAGAAAATGCTTACTAGGCATAAATCAGTTGATATTTAGGTGATATTGCACCTCAGGGTGTTGCTTCTATTGTATATTGTGACTTTTGAGGGCATCTTTAGAGCTTCTCATTACTTTAATAAATATTACTTATTATTTCTGATGTATTTACATTGTTTTATTTTCCTGATTACTTTCTGTATTGACCCGTCTTCTGTTTGTGACATGATGAACCTGAGGAGTGACTGCACCTCAAACTGCTCTTGTTAATTGCATATCTGCCTGCATCAGAAACCATGGTTTGCTCTCTCTAATGTAACATTTAAGAATCTTCTTCTTTGCATCTAAGTGCATAGATAGGAAGTGTTTACGTTAAAGCTATGTTCATCTTAACAACAGTAAAAGTCAGGTTTTCATTCACCATTTGTTTATTGTTTGCACACATTGATATTACAGTATATTACCATTATATCATACATGTATAAGACTAAGATCCACAACATATCAAAAGTAAAGGATGAAAAAAAAAAAGAGTTAAGAAAATAAGATCACTAGGTATCAATAAATCAGCCTGAAAACCAAATAATTTCTCCCACGGAGAAATATTGTTCACTGTCACCATGACAACAGTTACAGTACAAAGATCCATAGATTAGAAGGGCTGTAATCGATCAGCAGAGTTGAGGAGAAACACTATAAGAGGAGTTAAATACACTGAAATGGTTGAAAGAACTGGAAAAAAAATTATAGACAGGAAATGAAGAGAAGATTCAGATGTGCAACATTTATTTTTTTTACATCTCGGTGGATTCTAGCTGTAGTGAATTATACATTATAATTGGTTGACTTTGTGAAAACTAAACACAAAACGTTTTCTGAGAAGAAAAATCAGACTTCATTCTAAACTAAAATCTAACAGCTTTGTTTCAGAAGTCAGGTTTTCATCTCACAATATTACACTTAACGACATGAATGAACGAAGCTTTAATCCTCCTCAGTATTTATTAACTCTATTATTTTATTCATTTATTCAATTCTCAAGCCTGCGATCGTCAATTACAGGTGAGCTGTGCTCAACAAACTGAGGAGTTTGGGCGGGAGGCTCCTCTCTCCTTTTGCGTTTTCTGCTCATGACTGCTTTGAACGCTGTCTAACACACAAACACCTAGACTTTGTTGAACGCACCTCGTGGTATTTTTAATCTATGGTAGAATGGGCACACTGGCACTTTGATGGCTAATCACATGATCACACGGGGGGGAAACAAATAAGGCACGAGCATGCACACACACATACACACACGTGCGCACACACACTCACACACATACTGTTGTCACATATAAAACTTGTATCTCCAACACTTTCTGTCTCTCTTGGTCTAAGAAAAACACTTATTTTTGCTGTGAGGTTTTGAATGTGTCTAAGAGAACTGTCAACATCATGACAATCTTTCTCACAATGTTAAATAATACAAAAAAAAAAGTTAAAAAAAAAAAACAAAACAATCTGGAGTTACTGTTTTCACCTGACAACAATCACACACATACACAAAAACCTCAACTAACAGGGGCCCTAGTCGTTACTTTTTTGCTTATTTATTCTTTATCTATGTACTTAAAGCCCAACAGTTACACATATTTGCTTATTCAAATATGCTGGGTTTAGCTGAGTTAGCAGTTACACACAAACACACACCCATATATACACTATTGGCATGTCAATCACCGCCGTATTGACATGACTGGGAGTTACAACAGGTAAACATTTGAGAGTTTTTTTTTGTTTTTGATTTCAGCTTCAGTCAAACTAAATTTCTCATCTTTTGGTGCTTTTTCAGTCACATCATATTAAGAATTATAGCAACATTACAACACTAATATTTACCCACGGCAAGTATTTTGGCCATTGACAAATGAAAAGACAACTAGTTCAAGAGAACAGTTTGGCCAGGAGTCTTTACATAAAATGAATGACTACAGGAAGGAGACACAGAGGGTCACAAACTTCCGGCCAAGGTCTTACATCACACCATATACCTGCTAACAAAGAAATGTCAAATTTACTCTGAGCTGCTCGACTCAATAGAACTATTTTCATCTGACATAGAATGCAACACTTTGGATGAGTTGAATTGAGACACAGACGGCAGAAAATGGGAAGAGGTTCTTTATATAAAGATTGTGAAAACTGAACGAATAAAGCTCCACTGAAATACAATTTGTCCTGGGTGATCAATAGAAGAAAGAAAATGAGCAACGACGAAGGAAAGGAACAGTGCGGCGTGTTGGAAAATGTAGCGGGAAGCTTCCAGCATCTGTAAGTCGATTCTGTTTGCTCAGCTCTTCTCATTGACATTTAAACCCTAATCCAGAAAGTTGTTAGTGTTAAGAAATGCTGTAGCTACATTAGCAATGTCAACAGTGAAACCAGCCTCCTAGCTGCCCAGAACGTTGTCCTGTGTATCACTACTGTACCTTAATCCACCTGCTCCAACCTTTTGGGTCAGGACAGTTGCAAAAACGGAACAGTTTTAGGTAGCAATATTGTTTTGTCCACTTTACTCGAGTCAGATTAAGCTTACGGCCCTCTGTGGGGTCCCAACCCAGCACTACTTTTGTAGCAATGTGCAGTAAATACACTGATGGGACCAAGATGGTGTTCTGCAAGTCACAAGTCAAGTCAAAGTCTTAGTTTTGTATGTAGAGACAGACCATATTTATGTGCACTGATAAACTTATGTTCCCTTCTGCTGGCTGCTGCCCAGTTCGTTAGCAGGAAAATAAAGAGTTTAGTGACAATGCTCTACTTCACAATGCAATGTTTACCTTTTGGGTTTAGTGAATTTTATTAAACATCCTCTATCACGCCCTTTATAACAGGTTAGTCAAGGTCTCACATGTCCCCAGGATGCATATTTTAAGTTTCAGCTCAAAGTTCTGCACTTGAGATAAAATTTTAAACAATTTTCTTAACTGACAGTCAATAGCGTTATCAATCAAGAATCGATCAATCGCTCAAATTAATGGACTTTATTTTGCATGTTGATAGAGACATTTTTAACAACAATCACATGACATCTACCACTCTCACTAATTGGAATTCTGTCCAAGCAGACTCTGGCTCATCTTAAATTTGTAAGCTCTGGTCGGAAGCCACTGACCACCACAAAAATCTTCGTCATGGTTGCCCATTGTTTGGTAAACCCCCAGAATGCTCTCTGTTCATCAACACAGAACTGAGTGACCACCTACTAGGGTTGCTACAATATTAAACCCAGCAAGCAAGCTGCAGTCCTATTAAACAATCAGAAGCTCCACCTTGTGGTGCAGCCAGGTACTGCTCTACAATACATTTTCTGACATGCAAGTCTTACGTCTTCTGCTTTTATATATATTAACAGCACTTAATCGTTATCATCTTAGTACTGCACTGATTTATAATTTGGTCATGCCTATATTAACATATCACAACAGGCTGCAAAGCTGAATGGCTCAATTAAAGACTTTCTAAACAACAGAGAAAGGTGAACAATGACAGAACGGCATAACTTGTAGGTCTCTAGGCACACTGGGGACATGTGATGATGTTCTAAAACAAGTTTTAAAAAAACTAGATGTTACATAATATGGCCTAAATAATCTCTAATCAAAGGGCTAAAGTCCATGTCACAAGTCAAAGTCTTGTTTTATGCTGTCGAGTCGAGTCCACATCTCTGTAAAGGGTCGGAGGCTGAATTTTCTCTACCAGTAATTCCTGTACCTGAAATACAGCAACGTGATTTGTTACACTGCTAGAAATGAGCAGCAGATTGCTACAACAGTACAGCGAATTCATCTCCTGCTACATTCTCTCCACAGTCCTGCTGCTCCATGCCTGTAGTGAATACGACTTATCTCTCATGAACACAGTAGCCAAAGAGAACACTGGATTCTGACTGGCCACAAGGGTGTGCTTTATTCTGTGATAAACGCACAGCTCTGAAGCAAAGCACTGCTATTCTAAATTAATACTCGATGACTAAATGAATGAAGAGTATTTAAATGATGGCTTACATGGTGCTGTAACAACGAGATAATCCACTCAGGCATGTTTGGTTATAAAACAGTAGTAAAAAGCTTCTGTGTGTTATTCTTGATAACTGCACAAGCTGTTGTGGATTATCTTTCACGAACAGAACAGATGACCCTGCACCATAAAGACAGACGTACAAACCATCATACAACTTGGACAAACTCCATTAGTGGCACAGCATCAAACGAAATATAAGGCAACTAAAGACATAAATAAAACTCACATCACAACAGCGTCAAATATGTATTTAAATGGATATTCTGTGCTATATGTGGGGTGAATCAAAATAAATAAAGAGGCTGAATGATTCACACCGAGGTGATGCCACATGGCAGCTGGGATGAATGAAAACAACTCATAACTACCCAACAGGATTAAGCCTCGTTCTCCCAGTTTGCAGAATTTAAAGTCTACCAATACAAGACCGGAAGACTCAAAGGATCATTCCATGTAAAAATGCAACCAAATCTCAAAAAAATAAATCCCCTTTCCCTCTCAGAATCAGGTCATTTTTATGGACAATAACTTTAGTCTGTTTAATAGGGCCAGGCAAAATCTTATCCTTATAATATAAGTGCATATGAGTGGGTCAAAATTTTGCGTTTTTTTAAATCACATTACTATTTGGGGCATTTTTCAGCCCTGATAACTTCATAAGTAAAGGAGACAGATGAAATGTGCAAAACATGTTTGAGCTCTGATTTAAAGGTAAGGGTTAGTGGGATAGGTGGCTAGTTATATGTCGATACCAGGCTCTTTGTCTGGCCGTGATTCCTTATGTGTCAAAATAAATGTCCACCCCATTGCACCTTAAGGGCCTGAAAAATATTCATACAATGAAGGTAACATTTATGCATGGCTTCATTAGATACGCTGGAGTTATTATTATTATTATTATTTAAATCAGCTGTTTCTGAGGGGGTCAGGTGGAAGAAACAGAGTGATTTTTAATGGAATGATCCAAAGAATATTTAACTGATAGAGAAAAAAACGGCAAGAACTGGAATTAAGTAGTGATGGCTGAATGGCTGAGACATCCCTCTGGTGGTGTACTGATGGAAGTAGTGCTATGGAAAAAGAAACTCAACTAAACGTATCAAGACAAAGGTACAAGGAGGAGGTGTTAAGTTGGCATTTAGTTGGGATACAAGAAATATTCAAAATAAAGACTTGGTTCTTTCTGCCACTGAGGTAAATAAAGGTCCTGGGCACTATTTAAGAACTGACATTTCTGTTCTTGTACAACAGAATATTCATGAATGCTGTTGTGTCAGCTGTTTATCGGGTACCACCGCTATAAACAGCTACCCTGATGAGCTACGATGAGACGTTCCTAAATCACAGTTGCTATAATGTAAGTGGAGTTTAGGAAAGTATTATACTGGGATAGGGGGAAATTCAAAAGAAGTATTATTAATAAGATATTAAAGCCAAATATAGTCAGGGGAGAGCTGTCAAGAATCATACAGAAACTATCAGGATATAGCACAGTATATTACAGACTGATGAGCCCTCATTCTGAAACCTACACCAGGTCCAGCACTCATTTCAACATGCAAAGCCGTGATCACAGAATCACACAGCTCCTACTCTACTGCTCACTTTAATTACAGCATTTCATAGATTGTCCACAACGTTTGGTACCAAGTTCACCGTTTGGAAGTTAACCTGAGTCTTTCATGGAGACACAAACCTCCATTCTCTTCATCTCTCCGCTCTTTAGCTCAAAATCCTACAGGACGTATGTGAAAGCTGGAGGCCACTTTTTTTTGGCACTACATAGAAAAACAATACATCACACAAACACAGAGAAAGAAAGGGGGACTTCAAAGTCCAACTGCTATCAATCTCCATGCAGAGATAAAAATGATAGCCGGCCACTTTGTTGAGGCAGGGTCTGAGACACATTTGAATTTATAAACATGCAGTTAGGAATGGAATTCATGAAGAGTAGGGTGCGACTTAAAAGGTAGTGGAAGCTTTGGAAATGCAGTTGACTTAAATGGCAAAAAGAAAAGAAACAAACAGAACTTGCCAGTCAGACCTTGCCACTGCCTCCAACAACAGAGGCTGAACTGGTGCCTCCACTTTCCGATAAAGTGTAAAAGGATGTGAAGTAAGTAGCTGTTGCATTTTGTGCTATAACTTGTTTCGAGGGTTATTTGCTTGCTGACTAATGCATGTGCCATTTCCATCCATTCATGCCTAAAGTCATGTGAAAATGGAAATGTGGGCCACAAGCTGGCAGCAGTCCACACCGCTTAACGCAACAAGACGCTGCTAACGGACTGCTGAGACAAAAACGACATGCAGTTGGTCCATAGGATCTTTTTAAAGTGTATGGTGTCTTAAGGGAAAAGCAGACAAACCTGGCTTGTCTAAGTGTTGCTGGTACAGAAGTACCCTGATGAAGCCCCTGAGGAGGAGCTGAGGTGAGCTAGAGACTAAATGCTGCAGGGGAAGCAGGTGGTTTTTCAGACTGGACGACAGACTGCAAGGAGACGGGGTGCTGACTAGGTAAAGACAAGATGCTGCTGGTCCAGCAGGGTTCTGGTGAAGTTGTTGATTGGCCCAATGGCACTGAGTGACATGGCGTTGTCCCGCCCCCAAAGCAGGTTAGGACCAAACACCACAGCCAGGTTACTGTTGGTCATCTTATTCACCTCACTGTTGGCTGATACCTAAACACACACAAAAAAAAGGATCCAGTTACTAACAGACAACCTACATGACATGTAAAGATAATGAGTGGGAAGTGTAGTCTGTCAGTAGTACCTGTGCCAGGAATGTAATAAGATATCGTAGTGATAGATAGTTTTCTTCTGGCAGTGACTCTACCAGCGTCTTCATTACCATCACCTGGCTGTCACTGGATACAGCTGAAACACAGCAAACACCAGAGAGAATTAGAGCTCATTTAGGATCCACATGCTATAGGTGTAGCAGTCAAGAAGCACATTTAAGCACACTAGAACTCAGGTTACACAGGAGTTCAGATAGGTTTATATTCACTGTGGTGACCTGGTTACTGTAAATCTGCATATCCATCAGATTCCAGAGTAGTTGCTAATATTACTGCTGTTATTATGAGTAGTGGTAGTAGCAGTAAGTAGTTATAGCAGCATGCATAGAGACATCCATTTGTACTGAAGGACAGGTGGTGCAGTAAAAGAGAATGTCAATGGTCTGCACTAATGTGTCCGAATTTTACAAACTCAGCTGTTTACAGTTGATGTATTCAGACTTACACTCCTTTCAAACTCTCATTTAAGAGACAGCTGTCACTCAGAGCCCTGTCTGCAGTAGGGCTGTAAATGATTAATTATTAAGATAGATAGATGGAGTATTTTATTGATCCACTAAGGGAAGCAACAGTGCTGAAGCAGCACTTTAAATATCACAAGACACACATCACAAACACAACTTAGAGAATATGTACTACATGAAAATAATTAGGTAAAATAAAATAGGTTGGAAACAGGCTTTAGTATAAGGTAAGATTTTAAAAAAACAACTCACAAGCATTAAATGTGAGAAATAAAGTCCCATGTGCAAAGAGGATACATGCCCTCTTTTTGCATAGAAGGAAGTCATTGCACAACATTATTGTGGTTCTAACTAGTGTGGGGTTGAAGAAGCCTCCAACTGAAAACACTGTCTGATTAGCAGGTCATGCAGAGGATGTGAAGTGTTGTCCATTATGTTGAGCAGTCTGTGTATCATCCCTCTCTCAACAAACAATATTATTTGATTGATTGCTGTTAATCGATTAAAAATCCATCCATCCATTATCTATACACCGCTTAATCCTCACTAGGGTCATGGAGGGGCTGGAGTCTATCCCAGCCGACTCAGGGTGAAGGCAGGGGACACCCTGGACAGGTCACCAGTCTATCACAGGGCTACACTTAGAGACAGACAACCAAGCACACTCACATTCACATCTACGGACAATTTAGAAACACCAATTAACCTCAACATGTTTTTGGACTGTGTGGGAGGAAGCCGGAGAACCTGGAGAGAACCCACGCTGCACGGGGAGAACATGCAAACTCCACGCAGAAAGATCCTGTTGTCCTTACTGGGACGCAAACCGGCGACCTTCTAGCTGCGAGGCAACGATGCTAACCACCGAGCCACCTTGCAGCCCTTCGATTGAAAATATGTTAACCAATAACGCAGAAGATGCAGGACAGTTTAACTGTTAGAAAATGTGTTGTAGATTAGGTGCACAACCAGGCTGCACCAACATGGACCCCTAAAATCTGATGTTGGAAAGATTTGTGGGAATCTTTTTCTCAGACAAACAGTTCTGACCGAGGATTCTGGCCGTTTCAGCCACAAAAGGACATTCTGTCCCAATAGCAAAAACCGAGATTCTGATTTCCTGAATGTCTTTTTTAAAGCCAGAAGCCTGTTCTAACCTTTAAATACACTTGGTATAGAAGACAGAAATGCTCTTTAACGCCAACCCAGATACACATGTATGTTGTATCAGGTCTTAATGGGTTACAAAACAGTACAAGCTTAATTTTCATCTAACTTATTGGAAAGGTGAAAAACTTTTCAAAACACAAAATACTATATGAGATACTACAGCAGAACTGAAAACCCAAACTTAATTTTTTTTTAACCACAGCTGATTCTAGACCTGCTTCCTCAAGACTTAATCATTGTGACTGTAATTTCTAGTCATTTTAATCCTAAAAATAAAACAGCATCAATTGTTTGAACATACAGGCAAAATTGACGATGTCATTGTAGAGCTGGTAGGTCAGCAGAGGCTCGGGTAGTTCCCTGAGGAACGTCTTCAGAATCACAGCAGCCAAGTGGACGTCTTCCATCTCTCTGAAATCCACTGTTCCACCTAGAAAACATACCAACACAGACAATAAGGAAAGAAATTCCATCCAAACGGCGTTTTCTTACCCCTTAATCCATAATACAACAACCTGTAATATGACAGGATTACAGTTGTTGTAGACTGTAGAGTGTTCAGAGGCCTGTTGATCTTACCTGAGTTGTACCTGAGCTGGACTTCCTTCACCAGAGTCACATTCGCAGACCTTCTGAAGATTCCCTCAATCTCCAAACCTGACACACAAACACAGCACAAAGTGCAACAATGCAGTTCTTAATGACACACAATGTCCACACTGAAGGTGTAGCATGAGCAGCACAGACGTATAACACTAAAAAAAAATGAGAGTCACTTGACACTTGTGTAGACAGCTGGATGAATTAAAATTGAAGTGTATCTGTTAGGTCAGGTGTGTGTGGGATGGATGATGGAAAAACACAGCTGACACACCTTTTTCTGTAGGCACAGCTTGAAAGAACAATGATGAAGAATGATGTTTGTGTTACCTTGCTCTGAAAGGAAGCCAATGGTGTCTCTCATCACCACAGGAACTGGATCACCATCTGGATTCCTCTGTCTGAGCCTGACACACAAACACACAGGTTAGAACAACAGGCTGAGACCACAGGCTTCCAGAAACTGTCTTGATTTTAGAGCAAATGCTTCTCTTAACACTGATGCTGTGCAAAAGCAGAATCTAACAGACAGGAAAACAGAGATTCTATGACTTACAACTCGAGCGGCACCCCAAACACCTGGTTGGGAAGGGGAGGGCTGCGAGGAGGAGACATGGGAGGCTGGGCAGTCGGTTTCAGGGATGCTCTCAGTTTGTTGTCATACCTGACACAGAGAGAACGTTACATTATCGTTTGCTGTGGATTTAAAATATGAATTATACAATTAAACTTGTGGTTGTTCAGTAATTGTGCCTGCAGTAAAGTAGAAATATTTAGTTTCAGATGGAAATTTCTCAGTAAAAATGAATCCTCGCAGGACGCTGAGGGGAAAATATCAGCAGTGAATGCAGAACAAGAACCAAATCTACCACCAGAAGATATGAAAATGCATGCAGACTGTGCAAGATAACAGTAGGAAGTCTGATGAAAACACAATCTAGATTCTAATATCATTTCTCACTCTTTGACGCGGGCAGGAATCAGCAGCTGCTCACACTTGACCACATCCTCCAGCTCGCTCAGATAGCTCACATAGTTGATCTTCCTGCCAAACTTAAAACTGAAAGAGAGAAAATCAGCAATGAAAAATGACCACTCTGGTTATCTTTGCTGCATTCACATTCTGTGAGCAACTGATCCAAAGGCTCCTTTGAAATTTCCCAAAAGTTGCATCTTCCTCTTTTTCTGATATCATTACACTTAGAGATAAAAGAAAAGGAGATTTGAAGTTAAAGGAGGGTAGAAAATAACACACACATGACACAAGTAATCCTCCAATTCCTTTTGTATTTAGTTTCTGACTCTGATAAATGGCGTCATTTTTTTTTGTCTTTCGAATCCGCAAAAAGATTTTGAGGTTCAGGAGGATCTGCTGAACTTCAATACCGTTGGTACTGAAATGCGTCTGTAGCGGCGATCAAATACTGAATCCGGCATGTTTGAAGTAATAATCATTCTCAGATTGGTCCTGATGTAATTCAAAGTTTAACCAATTTTAGACAACAGACTGTTTTTCATATGTGTTTGCTTTTTTTTTTTCCTTTTTTTTGTAGCCAAGTCGTATTGCTGATTACATGTTGGTTTCGACATTTCTTAACAACAAAGTTTTGATTTGCTATCAGTAATGAAACCTACTCACAAGCCTCCCATCTAAGAACTGCACACTTACAGCTCTGTAATATTTAATCAATGACAGACAAGAGGTATGTGCTGGACAGGTAAGCATGTTGTTTATTTTTGCAGCACATCAACAAACAGCACATCAGTACTCTCAGTAAGCATCATCTTGCTAGCTGTTTGTCAGGTTTTACTGGAATGAAATACTTGCAGCAGATGAAATGTGAGGCATGCTACCTTTAACTTTTATTTCTAGCTGGAGCAGAGTGATACCATCTCCTCTGAGTCAGTGTGTGAAGAGAAGCTTACTTTCCACTGACAAATTTAATGCTGCTGGGTTGACTCAGCTTTGTTACATATCCTATAAGAGCTGCAGGAAATGTGTTAAGTTTAAGACACACAACTACCAGTGTTGTTGTATTTTTATACAACTGCCACTAGGGGTAACTAGAGCCATGGCATTAGCAGGTTTGAAAGGCATGTTATTGATAAAATAATGTATTCGTCAGAAATGGTAAAAACAGAAAAAAATCATTGGATTCTCAACTTTGTGGCAGTCCTGAACCACTCATTCATCAGGAATAATAACCAAATCTTTCTTAAAGTCTTGACATTTCATCAAAACCATTGTATTCTAACCCTGATTGAAAAATAAACAATTCGCAAGAAACAGACTATGTAAAAAAAAAAATCCTGACTGACACAGCAGCAGCCAACAGTCACGAAGTTTGTCGAAACCACAGGAGCTCCAGTATCATGTAAAAGTAACAAAGGTATTCACACACTTTCCTGCTGGAAATGCTGACCGAATAAACTGAGCACTGCTGTGCCATTTTCACATTTTGTTGGCTTAGTTTTCTTATCAGTAGAACTGATAACCGTGCTGCCTGTGGAAGCATGCCAGGGTTTGTGTAACAGTAGGATTATGCCACAGTGGAAGCACATAAAGGACGTATCTAGCCAGACAGAGTAATACTGAACTGTACAATGTACTGTAGTACTGTGCTGTAGGTCAGTGTCCCTAACAATCTGAATAAGAAGTGTTTATATGCCAAGTAGCACCCACATAAGTTAGCATGACAGCATTTTTACCGCATCTAGCTATAAACATTTTAAGTTGAGAGTTTAGGAGTATGAAGAAAAGCTGGGAGATGCAATAAAAATCCAATAATACATCATACTGGAGCCAGAATGACCAATAACTGTACTAACTCTTTTTATTTTCAAGAGCAGATCACATACTACGATGTTTTAAATGTAGATACTGAACCATTTCTGACCTATTTTAACTGTAAATTTGGCTTGTGAGTTGTAATGTTATAAATACCAGTCCAAAGAAGTTTTATGACACTAGTTTGCTAACAAACTAAGTTAGACAGGAAATGTAAAAGGCACACCCACAAATGAAGATAATATTGTTGTACTTTGGCCACACTATAACTAACCAAGTTAAAACCTATTAAGCTGTATTCAAATCCTAGAAGGTCAGGTCGTAATAGTTGATCATTTATAAGCAAACACATCTGGACTACTTTCATTAGACACAGCTTGACTTCTAATTTATGTAAAAGAAATTTAAGTGAAATTCCAAATGTGACACACAATCAGTAATGCCAGCTAGAAGTGCTGTAGCTCGATTCTAAAATCATGTTTACTAAATTAATTATTTTTTTTAAAAAGAACAAACCTGATAATTGGTTTGAAGAGGATCAGCAGAGTCTTGATGAACATGGTGGGATGGACGATGTACAGGGCCTTGATGTTCTTTTTATACCTGAAAACGTAGAGCAGACGTTCCGACATAAAGTGCAGTACAGTGTGGTCTCATTTTGCCCACAGAGGAGTTTCACTTCACTGACTTCATGCAGTGTTTGATGTGTTTCATGTAGATGAAATTCAACTTTTTATGATTAGAATTTTAAGATAAAGGACATTTTTGAGTTTTCTCTGCTTCTAGTCGTGGAGCTCAAAGGGTTAATAAATGTAAAGCACGTTTACTCCATGTATTTAGTTGCTATTTACTATTTACAATTTCAGGGTCAGAAAATTAATCGTCAAAGTGCCTCCACAGTGTATTTTAAAGAGATGTAAGTGAAGAATTGAGGCCAGACTGATATACTTCAGTGAGCTACTATAGATGGATACTAAGTAAGTAGGTGCTGGTGCACATGTGCAGTGATATCATTGAGCTTACTTTCTGTCAAACTCCCTGTACGCGTCTCGTAGCCAGCCGAGAGAAGGTTTGTTTTCACTAGTCAGCCCATGATGGAAATAGATCAGAGTGTAGTCACTTTCCACATACTGATCCAGTGTTCCTTTGAGATACCTGAAAAAAAATAAACACACTTCTTGTCATTTAGGTATGTATAGCCTCCTAATCTTGTCTCAGGTTTAGCAAGGAAGCACATTTTCACACTGATGCGGTGAAGAAGAAAAAAAAATCTGAAAAAAAAACAAAACAAAAAAAAAACAGTTCCCTTCGAGAACTTCTGAGAAACACGTCCGGTTTCAGAGTCATACAAAAGTGTTCCGGTTAGGCAGCAGTCAAAAATGTTGACTAGGTAACCACAAGACTTCTTAATTTCCCACTGGATCACTTGTTACCACCCACAGAGCTGTAAGAGCACACAGTAGACCCACAGACAGCAAAGTGTGTGTGTGTTGACATATTAACAAGTCTAAAGCTCTATTAGCCGATTCTACAGATATGCAACTGATGCACAAAAAAAAACACTTCAAACTAAAAGTTGCCGTCTCAGGAAATCCTACTTCTCCTTAAATGAAAACACACACTCGTCATGTGATGAGATGTCGAGGCAGAGGTTTTAAACCAGCCACTGAGGTTACTTACATCAGCAGTTTGTGATGGTCCAGCTGGTGCTGTGGAGGCATCCTGCAGGCATTAAACACTATCACCTTCCTGCCAAAGTTATCATCGCCTGCAGACAGACAAGGATTCACCGTGATCTACATGAAAACAAATGACTCTCACAAGTAGGACAGTTCAATCTGTGAAAAAACACCATAGAAGCACCAAGAAGTACTGACAACGGATGAACAATTCAGCTTTTAACTTTCTGGACTCGAAAACCAGCTGGCGAATTTGAAACGTACGATATTGTTACAAAATTATAAAAATGACACAGTGGTTGTGCTGTTAACAGAGATATAACTTTATACTGGAGTGAAAAATGGGCCCAAAAATTCGACTGGAGCAAATGAATGCTCAGAAACTGCTTGGAGTTCAGAGTGACAATGTCACAGTGAAGGCAGAACACACACACACACACACAGAGGTTTGTAATTGGAGAACTGACCTGCCACTTCAATGATCTGATGCCTTGCGATGTCATAGAAAGGATGGTCCCAGGGAAGATGGGGGGAGCCAGCGTCGAAGCGCTGGGAAATGTCTGTTTCTGAAACACACCCATACACCAGTACAGAAATTCAGAAAAAACACAGTATCCTAGTAACACAGGATCACATCACTGGGGAGTCCTGAGCTCATTGTCCAAGGGTATGTTTGCCATAGTAATTAACAAATGCCAAACACTATTAGTGTTTGCTGACGTGTGACAGTGTTCCTACTGCATGAAATCAGAACAGAATGAGAGATTTGTGAAAAAAAAGCAGAAATTTAGATATTAGATATTAGAATGGTGTAATCAGAGCTATTGAGCCATTATCCAAAATGAAAAATGTAATTATGAGTGTGAATTTGGATTGAATTTTGATTAACATGCATGCTGAAAGTAGCACATTTATTATCAAATAAAGATTTTTTATATTCACAAGATTCTTTCATTTATTCCGAGATAGCTAAATATTTACATGTAAATAGATTTACTGGAATGACACTGACCACTATGTGAAAGTAAGGTTTGAGATTTGATGTCACATTGGACACAAAAACTTTTCAAGAAGAACATCTGAATGTTTAAAGGACAGTGTACATGTTTGCATAAAATATTCAGAATCAAGTCATCAGGCTGTGCTTGGTTCTCTATATGTGCATGTCTACTTAGAAGCTCCAGAGCTTGCAGTGAGGACATTTTTGGAAGACAGAACAATTTGGCTTTATTTCTCTAATATTTGTGGGTAGAGATCAAGTGTCGACCTCCGAATATCTCTTCATATCATCACTCTACATGTACAAACGTTGCATGCAGGTCTGCGTATAGAAATCCTTCTCACCTGACTTGCTGAGAGTAGACTCATCAGCGGGCCACTGCTGGTCCTCGATGGTGGCCAGCTTCAGTTGTCCTAACTGTGCAGTGGCAGGCTCATCACCCAAATCTACCAGCAGCTCCGAAGACATCACACACACTGCAGATCGGCGCTACACGCACCCTCTCACACACTGCACAGCGACGTCTCAGATACACTCACACATGCACAGAGCAGGAGTCTGCAAAGGACAAGACACTTCAGGTCAGCTGGGTTTGAACACATTTGCACTACAAGCCAAACATCCTGAGTTTTGCAAATGTCAGAATGCTAGAGAATCTGGAGATTAGTCAAAAATAAAAACAACTGGTTGCAGCTTATGCACTAGCATAAAATTTAAGTGGCCAAAAAATTCCTGACTGCATCTTTTGGCGCTGATTAATACATTTTAACCACCTGATTCCTAAAACCGCTCAGTGGGTTTGAAAGGCGTGATATCTTTAATGAAACAAACAACAACACAAAGCGGCAGAACCAAAAACTGTAAAAACAAGAAGATTCATAAAAGTTCAACTTTGCGATGGTCCTCAAACGTATTGTCTATGACTTGCCGTTCAGCTGAAAAACGTAAACGAATCTGAGTTTAAAACTGTGACATTTCACTAAAATCACTTTAAGACATTCCTGAGTTCTCTCTACTTCTATCCACGGTTGTGCTGCTTCCATAAAGGTGCAGGACTTTATATTACAGAGAAAAATGAGCCCAAGGTCAGTAAAAATGTGACAGGAGCAAAAAAAGGCCCACTGACAAATCACCACATCTGATTATTTTTGCTGAGCTGCAACTAAAAGAGGGAATATGATATGTATTAAATGTAAGCAGATTAAATTACATGGCATGCAAAGAGCATGTTACATGGGTGGTTATTATATAAAGTTCAGCTTAGAATAACAAGCTGATCATTTTGGCTTGGATTCCCATGATTAACTGTGGAAGCGTAAACTAATTTTACTGCATTTAAAGGGTGAGTTCATTGGAGGCACTCATGATAACACACCACTGGGGTGAGTGAGAAAATTAGTCTCCTTTTAGGGTCAATTAACCTCAGTGGCACAGAAATGAGATTTTCGAAACTGTGGTTTAGCCTGCATCCAAACTTCTTGTTCAACACACCAACAAAACGGATATAAACGTAGCTATTGGTGAAGACACAGCTGTACAGGGTGGCGGATTTATATAAATAACTGGCATTTTGACTGACGCGAAAAACTCTCCAAGTGACAGCTACCGCGGTTAGTGCGTCGACTGAAAGTGATGCCAACGGACAAGTGTATCGTTGATTATTGACTGGGTACGCAAAACTAAATAACGTCAGCCACAGAGGTAGATGTGGGAAATATCTATAAAATGATACACAAGACATCAAGAGCGGTAGTTACTTAAGTCAGTTAACTTGTCTGCGTTATGTTCCTCAATCACTCTTGTGGCGCAACCGACAGTCGTATGAATATGAGCAGGTTCACACTGGCCTGAGTCTGTTTACAATCAGCTGGTTCAAATGATTTAATATGCTGCAAGTATAAGTGTTTTATGTCAATTTAGAATTTATTTTTGAGGGTTTTTTTTAATAATTGCATAAACTACTGTGACTAGAAATCATCAGAGAAAGAATCAAAAGCAGGAAAAACACAAAAAGCAGGATTTACAGACGTGAGATTGGCCTCACTGAGACCTCACCCACCTACCTGCTGCTCCACCAGACACATCTGATTCATTTCCAGAGAAATTAGCTGCATTTTTGAGCTTTAAGGCAAAGTGAGGTCTTTGGGGAATTAAAACACAACTAAGAACTCTTGAGATGAAACACGGCTTGTCCTCCTGGCCTGCCGAGCTGACTGGTTAAATGGCTGAATTTGTGGTGATCAGCACAGGGCGTGACATGACACTGAATTTGATCCCTTTTAAATCCGGCCTTAGGCTAGATTTTTTAGTTCTGGTGTAGCAGATAAAACAAGTCCATCTAAGATTTAAATATAGTGTGTGCTTCCTCCTCAGTCCTACTCAGCCACGACTTGAACTCCGCACCGCCTCCATGCTCAGCCATCCCACTGAGTCAGATACACATGAAACAGTCCTATTATTTGATGTTATCTTACATTTACATTGTTGGGTATAGCGGATATAATTTAAATATAATGATTTGAAGCATAGATTTGGTCATTTTTCCTCACAGAACAGGTTTTACAAATACATGCCATCCTCCTTGTATAACAGTCACGCTTTTGATGGCGTCTCATGTGTTAATGCTTCATCACACATTTTAAATCTATCACGCAGTGAACACTGAAGCTTGACTTCAGTTCAGCACACAATGATACTGCAAATCAAATCACAACTGCAGTATCTGTTAGAAGAACTGCAGCTGTCTATTTTCCTCAAATCGTTCAGCCAGAGGGTATATTTCATTTACTAGATGAACAGTAAGAACAAAGGAAAAATGTGCATATTATCATGAACTATGTTGATGCTTTGAACTTTTCTGAGATCACAGTTATATGCACTAAGTGGCTGTGCACAGAACAAAGACAAGTTAGCCACTTACAGTCCAGCACCAAGGAAACAACAGACGAGACACCACGAACACTCACACTATGCCAGACTGAACAGTGACCTGAGATGTGCAGCGTAACAAAATCACTGCGAGACAATTTGGTCTCGTCAGAGTGCCACTAAAATCTGTAGCTAGAACGATGCACCCATGCTTTCGAAGCAAGGCAGAGAGGAAACTACACATCCAAACGACGAATGATAACTCATTCCTCTTTGCGGTCGTGCTCCTTTGATGTGATGACTATTGAATGCAAACTACAGCGATGAGTGCAGTTTGCATTCAAATCGCGCCTCCAGCAGCTCCAACAGCAAACTGTAAAACTCAGTGGGCCAGAGCCAGCAGCATAATGGAACTGCTTCAAATTAATGACTGCACGTCTCTTCCTCTTCTCACATATTAACTCTCTCTCCATTTTCTACATACTTCCTCTTTTATCTCCCTACCCCCACTTATTCACCCCGCTCTCTCTTTCACACACACACACACAGGGCCTCTGTTCTCTCTCTGCTATGTGATGTTATGCTGGCTGACAGCATGTTGCTTTAAATAAATATCGCTACTAACCAACAGACACAGTCAGCCTATTGCAGCTGACCAAACACACAAACACAGAGGGAAAAACAACTGTTATCACACAGTCGGCCTGTTTGTCACTAACCAAGAAGCTGTCGGGGAGGACGTTAGGTAGGATTTTAGAAGACGTGGACAGTAACAGGTTCCTCTTTTCTTTTTCTTTCTTTGCATTTTCCTGAACGCAACCCCAATGTTGTCACACAGCAGTTCATGGAGGTCACAGCAGAGAGCCAATGACAAACCACCTGACCGTGAACTCATTTTTTAGACGTGATTCTACAGTAAATGTGTAAAACTGAAACCGTTAAGAACCAGCAGCACATGTGAAGCACAGCATTCCTAGTCCAGACAAAGAGCTATTAAGTTTCTTTGTCACTGCCTCATACAAAGCGCAATTTGATTAATTTTATAATTATGCATAAATTACTTTGATGCAAGTTGCTCGTTCAAGATTTGGTTTAATTATCATTATGCAACACAACATTGCATAACAAAATTACACATGTAGCCTCTTTATGCGGCTCACACAAAAGACAAATTCTTAAAAGAATAAACGACTAAGTAGCCCAATAAAACCAAAACTATTTTCATGGTGATGTGGAGAATGAATTCAGTAATCTCACACTCTTATAGTTTGTTAGTATTCCTTCAGCTACAATCCTGACTCTGTAAAATGGTTTCTGGAGCAAGTACGGAACAAATATAAAAATGTCCCTCACACCAGTAAGTAGGCTTTCTGCTAATCTTATACAGTCAAGAAGTACAAGGCTGTAGTACTTCATTTGTTTCTGTTTTAGGATGATATTGCTGTACAAACACCCCAGAATAATGAAATGTCTTTGAAATTACTTGCAGCTCTAAAAAGCTCCAAAAAATCCAGAGTGACTCCTGAAGTTACACTGCCATCCTCAAGTCCTGTTTTGTACACTCCTCTGGTCTCTAGATGTTCAAATCAGCGTTTGTTGGTTGTTGCTTACTCCAAACCAAAAACTAAAGAAGACCGCCTTCAAAACTTTGGAACTCTCTCCTGCTGGACTTCATATCTAAAAAAAGAAACTCAACTGAGAGGTAAATCAACAACGATATGTGGCAATAACAAAAATTGTTCACCGTTTTTTACCTAAACGTGTCTAATATCACGACTAGAAAATGGTGACAGGATAAAATCCTTTCTTGCTGAACATCTGCACATTGATGTTCCACTGCTGACTGACCTGCTGGCTAAATGCTAGCTAGGTGGCTACAGATCCATGCACAGACAAACTTCTGGTCTCCCACTCAAGTTACTGACAGTTGTGGGACCCAAAATTATTCAGTAAAAATTAAAATTAAATGCTAATGTCAGATTAACCCAAGTTAAAACCAAGTGGTCTTATCTACATAGACTGTTTTCTATGAGTGAAGAGCTTTTAAATTGAAGTTAATCATATTCATTTAATTGCAGGACGCCAAAGCTGTGATTAGTATCTGTTCAATTTCACCCTACAATTGTGTTAGGCATTGTGATTAAATGCTGTAGTTTTTCTTCATCACTGCCTCGGTTAATATGCAGCCTGCAGCTGCGAGTGAAATTTAGGGGTCAGAAAAACACCATTTCAGTGTGAAGTTCAGATTTTTTTTTTGTTGCCTTATTTTGTTCCAAGTTCAATTGTAAACTTGAATGCTGAAGCAGAAAATTAATTTGCAACAATCTGAAAAATTAATTCAATCATTTAGCAAATAAATCTGCTCAGCAGTCACGTGTCAAAAGATCATTCAAGTGACATCTGAGTAAATTCCATCTGATGATGAAGGCCATGTGATGCAGCTCAAAGACCCATAAAGAGCTACTAAGTTGACCTTTAGTTGGGAATGCTGTAGCACTCTATTATTATTTCTGAAACCAAGCATTAATTTGATGCAACACCACAAAAACACATTTGAGAATTGTGTCATTTCTAAAATCAACTTTTTATATGCAAATTTGAAAACCACCAAGCTAAGTCACTTATTTTGACTATCTGGCATGAATTTGAAAAAGATTATAGTCAGGCAACTGCTCAGGCATCCAGTCTGCATAATGCTGCCTATCAGCTACAATCTTACTATTCTCGTATTTCCTGCAACCACATCTCTCTAGACGATGACGCAGTGAACCAGCTCACCAGGCAGACAGTTAAACCAGTCTGTTAGCTTTACAGCTGCAGCTTTTTAAATAATCAATTAATCATTTGAATCATTTCTAAAGATCCTCCAAAGTAGGATTATTGCTTTATACAATTGCACTATAAATAATTTGGGACTCCTGATGGAGACATTTGAAGGTGTCACTGTGGGGTAAGGTGCAGAACACTGTGATGGTATTTTTGCCCATTTCTTTGACTGTAATGATCAAATCACCAGCCGGTTGATCAGAAAAACCCATCGGCATCCGGTGCTCTGCTCAGCCCCACCCAGACACGACACCTGTCTGTAGGTGTCAGCGCTCGAGGATCATGTTGCGATACAGCCCTCTGTGCACACATACAGCCACTTTGTGTACATATGAGCAGTTTATGGAAGGATCCAGCAGCTCCCAGCCCCCCTTCATTCTTTCTCTCGCAGTGCTGAGAAAAGCAGCTTAGTCTAAATTTGCTCCAGGGGGTTGGGAAGTGGTTCCCAGGAAAACCATACTGCAGACAAACAGCACAGAGAAACACACTGCTGATGTCACTGATCACTTCTACAGAAATTCTGAAATATCACTCGCCTCTCGACATGTCGAACAGACCGGATGCCATTGCATGTTACAGGGTCCAGCCTGAACTGCATTAACAAATCGCTGCAGACATACCATAATATTATGCAGATGCGTAAATGCAGCAGCTTTCAGTCCCCCACACACACACACATACACAAACATACCAGCAGCAGCATCCTTGTGTGATAGTTTTAGGAGAATACACTCCAGGGTATGTAATGTACAATATTTCATGGGACAAAAACACCAGAGAGGAACCAGGCCTAAAGCGAGTTGCCATTAAGGACAAAGATGTTATGTAATTATTGTGTTAATATGGGGGTTTTAGCTAGTTTTGTTCCAAGAATCACATCCCTGCATTGCTTGCTAACTACATGGTGGTGTAGAGGTTGACATTGACACAGAAACCACAATGTTCTCTAGCCCAGGCTTAATGCATGTTGTCTTCCCCATCTCTCTCTCAGATTGGAACCAACCGTGTGCATAAGATGGATGCAGATGTTCAGGTTGTTCAGTCTTTGTGTGGGAAAAAAAATATGTGAACTGCTCTTAGAAACCACAGTTCCCATTTCAATGGAAAATGATGCATCAGTGTACAAAAGCCTACTGCTTAATCAGTTATCTGGAAGAATGCTACCACCATTCCTACAAGATTCAGCAGATCTTGATGTCAGACAGTGAGAGGGGTAGATAAGAGTTTTTAGAACTGCAAGTAATGTCAAAGTCATCTGTTTCAAATGGCTTTAAACGGCAAAGTAATCCTTAAACAGAGACCAGTTTGAACAATGTATCTAAAATTGTTCTTTACTCCCAAGACTGTCTAACACCACCTCGGCTGCAGCTAAAAGAATAGGGCTAAAACTGTCATACAGTCTATAAAAATCCATCTAGGCAATACATGAATTTAATGAAATACCCATCTGCAGTCATAATCAGATCTGCTCCTGCTGTAATGATGAGGCAGTTTTTACTGATATTGATAACTCTATTAACTAATGCATTTATACAGGCGGCTGTGTTCGTTCAGCTTTCATTTCTGCTTTGGCTGCAGTAACTGTGTTGCTTTTAGCTTGTATTATATTTTTAGTTTCCTAACATTGGCTAACAATTATGGTTTGCTATTCGGTGAGACATACAAAGCTCTAGACCTGTCCATGTTTATGATTAGTCATCTGGTACCAACTCCACCCCTTTGATGCTAACATAGATTTAGCAACCCTGACTTGACTTAACAAGTCGATAACCAGCATCATCAAACAGCTTATCCAGACATCAAAAAGACATCCTGGGTATGCAGAACTTACAGTACAGGCCCCAGTGTACTCACTGCATCAGGTTTGCTTATGACAATTAACTAAATTAGCCACAAGGAAAACTACGAGAAAGGAATATATTTTTGTAAACAGGGCAGATTTAAAAGCATTGCTCTCTTTTCATGGTGCCCACTACAAACACAGTCTGATCTGTTTGCCACCTTCAACAGGACAGTTTGTTGTTACAGGATGAGGACCTTGCTGGAGGCCACCATCCAGTAACAAACCTGCTTCTCTAACCCTTACGTCACCGCTGCCTTCCTGGTATGAAATGATTTTGGTCACTGTTTTTCTGGATGCATTTCATTGCANCAAATCAGCGTTTGTTGGTTGTTGCTTACTCCAAACCAAAAACTAAAGAAGACCGCCTCCAAAACTTTGGAACTCTCTCCTGCTGGACTTCATATCTTAGAAAAGAAACTCAACTGAGCAGCAAATCAACAACAATATGTGGCAATAACAAAAGTTGTTCACCGTTTTTCACCTAAGCGTGTCTGATATCACGACTAGAAAATGGTGACAGGATAAAATCCTTTCTTGCTGAACATCTGCACATTGATGTTCCACTACTGACTGACCTGCTGGCTAAATGCTAGCTAGGTGGCTACAGATCCATGCACAGACAAACTTCTGGTCTCCCACTCAAGTTACTGACAGTTGTGGGACCCAAAATTATTCAGTAAAAATTAAAATTAAACGTTAGTGTCAGATTAATCCAAGTTAAAACCAAGTGGTCTTATCTACATAGACTGTTTTTTATGAGTGAAGAGCTTTTAAATTGAAGTTAATCATATTCATTTAATTGCAGGACGCCAAAGCTGTGATTAGTATCTGTTCAATTTCACCCTACAATTGTGTTAGGCATTGAGATTAAATGCTGTAGTTTTTCTTCATCACTGCCTCGGTTAATATGCAGCCTGCAGCTGCGAGTGAAATTTAGGGGTCAGAAAAACACCATTTCAGTGTGAAGTTCAGATTTTTTTTTTGTTGCCTTATTTTGTTCCAAGTTCAATTGTAAACTTGAATGCTGAAGCAGAAAATTAATTTGCAACAATCTGAAAAATTTATTCAATCATTTAGCAAATAAATCTGCTCAGCAGTCACGTGTCAAAAGATCATTCAAGTGACATCTGAGTAAATTCCATCTGATGATGAAGGCCATGTGATGCAGCTCAAAGACCCATAAAGAGCTACTAAGTTGACCTTTAGTTGGGAATGCTGTAGCACTCTATTATTATTTCTGAAACCAAGCATTAATTTGATGCAACACCACAAAAACACATTTGAGAATTGTGTCATTTCTAAAATCAACTTTTTATATGCAAATTTGAAAACCACCTAGCTAGGTCATTTATTTTGACTATCTGGCATGAATTTGAAAAAGATTATAGTCAGGCAACTGCTCAGGCATCCAGTCTGCATAATGCTGCCTATCAGCTACAATCTTACTATTCTCGTATTTCCTGCAACCACATCTCTCTAGACGATGACGCAGTGAACCAGCTCACCAGGCAGACAGTTAAACCAGTCTGTTAGCTTTACAGCTGCAGCTTTTTAAATAATCAATTAATCATTTGAATCATTTCTAAAGATCCTCCAAAGTAGGATTATTGCTTTATACAACTGCACTATAAATAATTTGGGACTCCTGATGGAGACATTTGAAGGTGTCACTGTGGGGTAAGGTGCAGAACACTGTGATGGTATTTTTGCCCATTTCTTTGACTGTAATGATCAAATCACCAGCCGGTTGATCAGAAAAACCCATCGGCATCCGGTGCTCTGCTCAGCCCCACCCAGACACGACACCTGTCTGTAGGTGTCAGCGCTCGAGGATCATGTTGCGATACAGCCCTCTGTGCACACATACAGCCACTTTGTGTACATATGAGCAGTTTATGGAAGGATCCAGCAGCTCCCAGCCCCCCTTCATTCTTTCTCTCGCAGTGCTGAGAAAAGCAGCTTAGTCTAAATTTGCTCCAGGGGGTTGGGAAGTGGTTCCCAGGAAAACCATACTGCAGACAAACAGCACAGAGAAGCACACTGCTGATGTCACTGATCACTTCTACAGAAATTCTGAAATATCGCTCGCCTCTCGACATGTCGAACAGGCCGGATGCCACTGCATGTTACAGGGTCCAGCCTGAACTGCATTAACAAATCGCTGCAGACATACCATAATATTATGCAGATGCGTAAATGCAGCAGCTTTCAGTCCACCACACACACACATACACAAACATACCAGCAGCAGCATCCTTGTGTGATAGTTTTAGGAGAATACACTCCAGGGTATGTAATGTACATTATACCATGGTCTGGGTGAATACTCGATTCTGATTGGCTGCAGGGTGTCCATTAACAAGTGATATACGACACCTATAAAGAAGTTCCGGTCAAATAACCTGATTGTTCTAAATTAATGCGCTGACTCAAACGGTAGTTGGT
>NW_007577901.1:39871-232998 GCF_000690725.1 Stegastes partitus
AAAAAAAATGTCGACAAATGTCTTCTTCTGTCCAAAACCCAAAGATATTCAGTTTACTGTCATACAGGAAGAAAGAAAGCAGAATAATCATATTTAAACAGCTGGAATGAGAAGATTTAGACTTTTTACCTTTAAAATTTTTTTGAAAAGATTAATCAGTTATCAAATACCTGATGACTAATTTAACAATTGACAAGTAATTGATAATCACTGCAGGTATAGCAGCTACACTAAGTCTGTCAACATGATACCAATTCACATGTGACAAAGTAAAACTACACAGTGGTGTGTATCAGTGGAAGTCACATCAGTGACAGCTGATGCGACTTCCTCAACGTACACTGTAATTCTTTATCAACACGAAATATTTGGGAGGTTTAATGTATGCAGAATTTTCAAAAGTAGCCGTATGATTAGAAAAGTGTTGTAAACTATGGCGAGAATAAAGATGCAAATGACAAATTTGCAATCACATTTTAAACAGACAGAAATTTGAGTGGAGTTTGGCGAGGTGCTCTCCGCGTACAGACAGGAGGCAGTATTGAAGCTAGCAATGTAGCTATTGATAGTCCACTGATAAAAGCAACAAGTGAGCATCAGGTAACCGAGTTCCTTTACTTTGACTTTACAAGTCTGTTAAAGAAAATATCTTACAAGATTTTAGCTGTTTTTGAACAAAAGCTAACAGGCTAACTTAGCCACAATAGCTGACGAATGTTTCAAACGCAGTAGCAGTCTGCCTAGCAAACTGGTAAGGTTGATTTAGCAATATGTCTGCAGACGAATACATATTTTTTTGGAAAGATTGCTATTCTTTGGGAGAATTTATTGTCAAAGTGACGAGAAAGGTTGAAGTTACGCTTAGCTTAGCTACAGCATTTCACCGCAGTGTAACAAATCAACAAATTAGCCTCATGATACACGACTCGCACGCGACCACGACAAGCTAACGGACCGTTTAGCTCCGGACACGTTGAGCTTCATTTAAACAGCATTAAAGTCACAGCACGGTCAGGTAGTTATTTACCGTCAGTGTGGAGCTGTTGTAATCAGCCGATGAGCTTTGTGGCGTCTGAAGATCTGTTGACAGAAACAAACCTGCTACACCTCTTCCACTCTACGGTTTTCAAATTAAACGTACGCAGTTCTATCTACGTTGTACTGAACCTGTCAAAATAAAAGCGCTCTCATGAGATCTACGATGTGTTCGCCCCCTGGTGGCTATTTGGTGTATTTATAATTGAAGCACCTAATGGGCATTTTCGCCTCTCAGTGTTATTCTGTAAATAATTGTCATAATTTTATTTTTTTAATAAGTGAATAATAATTTGGTTATCTTAGTTTATCTCCAAGTTATTAAAAGAACTCCCTGCAAATCATGCTGATGAGTGAATACAGTATGTTTTATTTGTATTTGTTTTGCTTTGTTCACGTAAGTTAAATAAAACTACGTTGTTAAATAATAATAATAAAACAGGTTAAGATCTACACTATTTTAAATTATAGACCTCCTACTGGTTAAACTGGTATCAGTAAATGCTTAATATAACTTCAAAGAGAAAACATTTAAACTACACAGACGGAACCGCCTGAGGGACAATTTTGTGTGCGGAAGTAGGCGAATGGCTCTGACAGTTCCTGGTTCTACACTGTAAACTATGCAGAGTTAAACATATGCAGTCGAGCTTTAAAAAAAAAAGTTTATTAATAAGTCGTCCCATGTAAACTAAAGAGAAGTTTTTTGCATCCGAATGCCGAGCAGCGCGACAGACAGAGACGTTTTCAGAGATAGTCTCGGAGGCTCGTCGGGGGATATGCATCGTACAGATCTAATGGGAGGAATAACCGGAGAGGGACCCGCTGGGAGTCCGGTTGCGCCCCGGAATGGCCCCAAACCCCGGGCCGCCGTCGTGCTGTCGGTGCTGGCCTCAGCGGTGACTGTGGCCGCTGTCGGTTGTTTCTGCGCGCTCGTGTACCCCATAGTAAAAGGTAAGCGCGCGTGCACGTGGTCACTTAATAGGGAGGTGTGTGTCACACGCGCGCACAGTGTCGCTGAAACATCAGCTCATGACTGGTTTGAATGGTTCGTAAACTTTATGAACAACCAGGGAAGGGGACGCGCATTGCTCCGTCTGGGGTGTCGCAAGGTCGTCATAATGTGTTTTTACCAAATGGCTGGTGGCTACATAGTTTTTTGGTCACTCTCTCTTACCGTTTCAGGCAAAGCAGAGGCGTTGTTGTGGTGTTGACACATTGGAGGCTCCGTCCAGCAAACAGATGTTTACGTTTTAACATTAAAGCTGCACAACTTTTAAAATTATTCCAGAGTCAAATGAATATAAAGTTTAAAATGCTGTTCTCAAAGCCGAGTAAGATCATCCAGCTTTCTTTATATACTTACCCAATATTCCACATTAATATTACAGTGAGATTTATATAAAGTGTATGATTTTGTGCTTTTGACATGCTTGTTGCCATTAATTTTATTTTCCACCTGTGACATTGCCTTTTTTCTTGACTTGCAACAATAATTTTTTCTTTTTCTTGCAGTGCTTTATTTTTAAATAACTTATTCTTCTTTGAATGCTCTACTTGTGGGTGATACACTGTAAAACACCTGGAAAATTCCTCATATGTGAAAACCTACTTGGCATTAAAACAGATTTGAATTCTGAGTCTAACTTTGACTAACCCTTTAAATAGTCCAGTAGAAGAAATGCAGATGCCTCTGATGAGAAAAAGCTCACCCATGAAGTCCCATACCCCAAATAAATAGCTGATAATAATAATCTGAGGTCTGTGTAGTTAAGAAAAAATGCAGAGAATTCTGTCATAGTAATGATCTAACTACAGCTACTCACAAAAAACAATAAGATTCATTGTAGTTTTTTATGCATTCTCATTTTTGTAAAAAAAAAAAACAAAAAACAAACATTTAAAACGTTTTAAAAAGTCTTCATTTTTGTACACCATTCAGGGGCTATAGCATTAAACGCTTTGGGCCTTTTTTTGTAGCCATGGTTGCTAAAGGTGCGCTTTTTTAGTTGCTGATGGAAACTTAGAAGAAAATTTACTATTAAATGATGTAAGATAAGTACACATAGGATGTCAAAAATGTCATTGTTCTGCTCAGGACACCCACCTAGTTGAGACATCAGAATCCACCCCTGGTTAGAGCTCAGAATAAAATCCCTGCTGGCTTTATTTCCACTCACGAAAGAAAATCTTACCAGTTTTCAAATATTTTATTTGAGTATGTTGTTGAAAATATACAAATCAGCTCATGGTCAGCTCATGACTGCATTGTCTGTTCAAACTTGGTCACCTACAGTTCTACAATGTGAAATGTAATTTGAGAAGATCACGTTTGTTATTAAGCAAAATGCGAGTCACTGGAAATTTTTTACAAACAAGAAACATCATCAGATTCCAGGGAGTCTGATCTGAACTGTACCATGGCAGAGAAAGTTCATTTTAACCTTGAAAAGACTCAAAGTCCACTCACTTCCTGCTGGCTTATGAAAATGGAGAGATGAGGCTGACAGAACCAGAAATGAGTCGAAACTGGACCCGATTATTTTTAACTATATTCCAACATTTGGTGAAATTATGAAAGAAGACAGCAACAGTAATTCAATTGGTGCCATTCAGTACACTATTGTAAAATCCATAATTTTCACAAACCAGTTGAAGTATTTGATTTGCTGTGTGTACAGTCGTGATGCTGCTGTTGTTTGTAAGTTGTGATATTGATTGATGACTGTTTCAGAGCTGCGAGCAGAGAGAGTGAGAGGAGAGGATGGGACTGAACAGAGGATGCTGGGTGAGTATTGATCCACTGCTCCATCAGGATATTTTTAATCTTCTTCATGCACAGTTTTGACTTCACATTGAGCTACGTGTACATTAGACACCAATACGGGCTTGTTTTAGCTCTAAAATGCCGGAAAATACTTCTCATTTCACTAAAATGAAAAAGTAGAGCACAACATTTTTAACGACTTTGTTGACAAAACGACAAATGATAATCAAATTAGTTTCTGATTGCTGTAATGCCTTCCAACTAACACACATACAAAAGTAATCAGACACTTTGTTGTGGCTCCAAATCGTGGTCGATTGCATCCAGCTTTAATAAAGAGATGTGCCTGGAACAAAAGTGTGTGAAAAGGAGTGTGTTTGTGCAGGTTTCTGGAGTATCCTGGTGCTGTCAGTATTAGTGGGATGTATCTGCTGTGTCCTCTCATGGACTTTCACCTACCTCAACTCGTACCAGCCTGGCATGGTGTTCCCAACGCTGCTGACACTGGCACACTTCAGGTAACACACGAGTACTTGTCCACCTTTTACATTTGATGATTAAAAACAGGAACCAATGTCTGTCTCTCTCTCTGTGGGTTTTCTTCCAGAGATGGATCCGGCCACGATTTTCACATGAGTTATGGGGTTGCTGTTCTTAACGGCATCATGGCCATGCTCACCGTCATCTGGAGCCTCTCCTGACACACGGGCACAACCTCACCAGAAACCTCCAGGCGGACAATTCTCCAGTACTGGGCAGCGACTGTACTCCAACAGTGTAAAGACATCTAAGGCGTTCTCTCGTGTTACATTAAACAAAAAGTTTGGAATGGAAGTTTAGTTATTAGGTACTCTTGATCCATGTATTACCAACAGTGTAGACAGGGCTGTGGCATTGTATAATTCAAATGCCATACAGTATTTACAGTATACGTAGGAAGTAAGTACACCTCTTGAGTATCTCCTCTTCAAAGCGTTGAAAATAAAGCCCCTAAAGTAGAAACTTCAAGGAAACTGAACACATCTGTAAGCGCTGACCCACACAAACAAAGTTTCAGTAGTAATGAGGAGGTATGGAATGAGCCACTTAACAGTACCACTAATCAGAGCTGCTGCAGTATAGTTGTAATCCTGCAGTGACACCACAGACAATGCTCTGCTTTCACCATCTAGCTCAGACGAGGAGGTGCTCTCAGACTTGGCACGGGGATTATCAAAGGAAATCAGTTTTCCATTTGATTTGAGTTTCTGTGACATCAAGTGCGAAGAATGCTGCATATCTTCTACCTGTATGGACGGCATTCAAGTGAAACAACCTTGCTTCCTCTTTGGCACAAAACGGCAAAATTTGAGATCATGAAAAGAAGCACGATGAATATCGGAACACATTTTTTTGGTGGAGTAAGACAAAAAATACTGGCTGACAAGATGATTACCGGTCTGCAGAAGAGGAATATTCCAGCACGATAAGGATTTAATGCACCCTATATATGTTTTTTTGCTGTGGACAGCCCAATATGCCAACAACACAGAACTGAAGACTTGCGGCTCAAGAACATGTGAATTTTCACCTCAAGGTGTGAAAGTGCCTGTCAGAAGCAGGCAGCACTGAATATAGAGCTGGCTATGGCAGACTGTCGGTGATTCAAAGTGCTTGTAGTCACAGAATTACATGCAGCAGCTTTGGGGAAAACAAACTACAAAAGAATTAAAGGTTTGAATTAGTTTCACAGTTCTGAAAGTGTTGTCTTCATAATTTTCTGTGTATGATGTAACTGCTATATACATGTGTAAATGGAATTAAAGTAGTTACAGCTTGTATCAGTATGCACCAGCGTTTCTCATGTTTCATGTTCAGGACAGTTCGGGGTTTTAGACTGGTTATAAACTGGTTGTTGGAAGACACATCCAGTAAAATATCTTTCTAGAGTTGATGTGCAGAGTAAAGTGAACAACAAAATTTGCAGAGGTTGTAAAATATCTATGCTATGAAGAGCCACAGTTGGGCTTTTGCAGTATTGGTAACACCTGTGGGTACTTAAAAAAGTGGATTTAATGTTTTTTTAATTTTTGTCATTAAAAAAAAGTCAAGCAAATTCAAGTTACGTTTTTTTCTTTTTTACGATTTAAGTTATAATTACTGCTGCCTTGGTGATAACGAGGTCAAGAAATATCTTGAAAAGAAAAACAATGTGGGGAAAAATATTGTGCCTTCTGTGATCAACTTCATCATACAAACCTGCACATACCAAAAAACACACAACTAGTGACCACCTTAGAATGATAGAACATGAGAGTAAGCTCCTGTTGTTATGAAATCAGGATGGTTTTTATTTTCAAGTCTCTCGGTTGAGTCCACAGGCCTAAAATAAATGGTCAGTTTCAGAGGTAGGATGTATCTCAGCTGGACGTCTCCTGGCCTTTATCCTGGACCCTCTGTCCTCTCTGACTCACTTTTATCTCCCACGTGGAGGTGGCTCCTCTGTCCTGGAAACACATGAAACATGCATCAGTCCAGCTTCCCTGTGGGAGTAAACGCTGCATCCACATTTTCATTTCAACATGAACCAGCATACCTTTATCAGCACGCCTAAGGGTGCCAGGTCATTTCTGAGGGTGTCGCAGGCTTTGAGGAGGGGGATTCTGTCTGGGTAAAGTCCAGGTTTCTTGGGGGATCCAGTGGTTGAATCATCCTGATGAGTGAGTGCGAACGCTCGAACTTCACTTCTGAAATGTGTCAGCTGTTCCACGACGGCCTGCAGGCTCCCACCGCTGCTCAGGACATCGGCCTCCTGCACAGGGGAAATATGTGGAAGAAATCAGAACATCGAATGTATCCCACCAATAAGTATTGAAGTGCCCAACATAGAAACCCCACTTTATACCTCTGTCCCGCTTTCTTTTTAAGTTGTATGTAAAAAGAACACACACTTAGACACTTTTTAGCCCTCCCACTCTAAAATGAACCCAGCGCTCTTGGCTGTGTATCAAAGCCAGACTTATTTTACTCCCCTGTAGCTACAGAGCTCCACTGTTGTCCAAACACTATTAAAAAAACATCAGCGAGGCACTGTTCCTTTACCATGAACGCGCAGTACAGTTTGTTTTCACTCAGAGTCACATACACCGTCCTGCTGCCTCCTCAAATGACACAAATCTGAAAATCGACACACATAATCCATCAGTCCTGACCTTACTGTGCAGCAGATCGATCCCAAACACATCCAGGATCTCTCTGATGTAGGTGGTGATGGCTCCAAACACAGCAGGGCTCCGGGCTCCTCCATCAGACTGAACAGAAACATAACACACACCGGTGAAATCAACATGTCAGCCAGGGTTGGGTTTCAGATTGTAACCGTTTACATCTGGGGTTTCACTGAATTGTTCACAAACTTGTTTTAGTCTGCAATCTCAGTCTTAGTTTTAATTAACCACACTGGACAACCTTGGCATTTTAGCTACAGTTCTGGTGACAAACACTGATTTACATATCAGAATTAGTGCTACTGTAACCTTTAAGTAATGTCGGTCAGCTGTGTCAGACACACTGAGTTACCGTAGAAACAGGGTGCAGTTGGCAGTTTCCGTGATAAACCAGATTCATCAGAGCGCTGACGGCTCTCGGTGTGTCAAAGTCATCTGCCAGAGCTTTCAGCACAGTGGATTTAGTCTCAGCCAACCTGAAAAAACACAGAGAGGGAATACATCTAAGTGATGTAAAACTCCTAACAGACACACAACCTGATGCACTTTGGATCTGCAGGTGCTGTTTAAAATCACTGATGGATGTGGAGAGCCTAGAACCTGCAGCCAATCTGTTCTCCATAACCTTATTCATGGCACGATAACTTTGTTACATTAAACAGAACAGCTCTCTCTCCTTCTTTGTGGTTGTTTGGATTCCACAGAGATGCAGGACTTTATATTGCCGTGAAAAATGTAACAGGCCCAGAAACTGCTTGGATTTCAGAGGTTAATACCAACTTATAGGAAAGAATCAGACTGAAGAGGAAGCCGATACCTCTCCCAGAGAAAATCCTCCTGCACTGGTGAACACTGTAGCTGACCCTTCATGTAGGCCTGAGCGTCGTGGATGAAGGTGGAGATGGTTCCCAGAGAGCTCTGAGCCTCCGACATGCTGTTGTCACTGTAGTCTATAGCTGTGGAGACATCAGGGGACATCACAATGTTGAAATGATTTCCATGAATGCGCTATTTTCTGATGCACTGGATGCAACAACCTGCAGCTACATCCAAACCAAGACATTCACAACAACTCCTTTATTGTTCCCACCTGATCTGTATTTGGTCAAAAGACAGAACATCCGGAATTCATTGGCAGAGTAAGACTCCAGAAAATCCTGGTGGATGACAAAGAAACGATCATTTCCACAAACTTGAACAGACAGTGTAGAAGATCATTGCTATGTCTCAAAACTCAATAAGTGATAAATAATTCATGAGGACTTTACCTTGATCGTAATATAGTTCTTTAAAGATTTAGACATTTTCTCTGCACTGCCTTTTAGATGTAAGTGCCCTAAAAAACAATAAAAAATAGTCAGTCGTTGCAGAGCTGAGTTCAGAGTTCTCATAGACTAACAGAAAAAAAAATAACTCCAACTATATGCCTGATGGAACCGCATGTCACACATGATTAGTTTAAGGACTGTCGGAAAGTTTCAAATCCGATGATTTCCAAGTTTTTCTAAAATTTTCTCTGCTTCTAGCCATGATTGTGCTGTTTCCATCGAGATGGAGGACTTTATAGTGCAGTGAAAATGAGCCCACAAGACTAAAAACTGCCTTGAAAACTAAAGAACAGCGTTATAGTGAAGCCTGAAATGCGACAAAACTGGTCATGTATAGTGGAAATTCATAAACGACAAAAGTAGACACAATAGAATACAGGATTGACAATAGCTTTGTGTGTAGGAAGCAAAAACATTCATATAAACACAAAGCATCCTCTGCAAAAAGCCAAGTGTGGGAGCTTTAGGATTCACCTGAGTGGAGGAAGTAGTTTGCCCACTGTCCACACTGATGATAAGCTTCACTCTGAGCAATCTCATTCTCGTGGTGAGGGAAGGCCAAGTCAATACCTCCTGAGTGAATGTCCAGCTGACTCCCGAACACACAGCTGAGACACACAACATGAGCAAACAGTCGGCTATTTAATCAGTCATGATTTCATTTGTTGTCTTCGTGACAGCACAAACTTTTGAATGTGTCACAGCATGAAGAATGTTGCTGAAGACTAAAGAAACGCTGACTTTAGCTTGTACTAGGTGAATGAAGCAACTTTGTACTGAAGAACTGAACATGTTCCAAGTTTTCAGAAAGGTACAAGCATGGACTAAAGCACAGCGTCAGACTACATAAAGCAAGCAGGTTGTTGTGAGTCCAAACCTCGCGACGGTCGAGCATTCAATGTGCCAGCCTGGTCTTCCTCTGCCCCACGGAGACTCCCAGTACGGTTCCCGAGGTTTAGACTGCTTCCACAGAGCGAAATCCCTCGGGTCTCGTTTACTTGAGCTGCCTGGAGAAGCATACAGTTTGTTATCCATCAGTACAGTCCGTGTAATACAGAAAAAGCAGCCAAGAATTAGGAATCAATCAATCAATCAATCAATCTGATTGTTAGTAATCAAGGAGACTGATAATCAGTATTTAAACTGATGTACAGTTGCAGTGAATTGGTGTCAAAATAAAAAAACCTTCATCACAAAACTGTCCTGATATTTGCACTTATATTTTATATGTATTACAGACTAATCCTTTAATTTCAATAGGCTACAGAAAAAACATTTATCTGCACTTTTGTTAAGAAATTACCCATGTCAATGGGATCTGACAAACATTAATAACTCTTATATTGTAGTATATGTGACTAAAGCACAGCAGGAACACTGACCAGCTTCTCCCTGAGACTCCACAGCTCCCACAAACTTTCCATAACGGTCACCAATGGACTGGATGTCAAAATACACATCACCTGCAACGAGACAAGTTCACAAATGTCAACTCATGCACTTTGGTCTTAACAGAAAAAAACCAAGTGTGAGGTCCTAATAATTCACCTTCTTTTGTGGCATAAGCGTGTCCATTTTTGATGATCCCCTCAATAAACGCAACAATATGATGCACATTCTCAGTGACTCTTAAATACACTGCAGGAGGAATCACCTCAAAAACAACGACAGAACATGAAGACATGTTAATAAATAAACACAGAAGCTGAAGTTTGTTCCTCACAACAGATGTGTTGTGTTTTAATGCACATTACAAAGTTATAGGTTAACATGCTGTTCTAAGAGCACCAAGAGAAGTGAGTACAATATGAATGTTAAATTCAAAATCCTATCGCCTTACAGTACTTCTATTTTAAACAATAGGATATGTGCTCTTATTTGAAATTATAAACCAACAGGGTGTATTTACTACATTAAAAGTACAGGCCCCACAGTAGGAAGTCAAAGCTTCTTATGTCCACCTTTATTTCTGATGACACACTCAACCCGTGTCAGCATAGAGAATACCAAATTTCTGCAGGGATGCTGTATCATTCTTCAAAGACTATTTTTTCAGCTGAGGTCTACGCAATTAGCCTGATTAGAAACTTGATTTCAGTGATCGCAGATGTATTCACCAACATTGCATTAAGTTTCTACTTGGGTGCATGTTTTAGCAATATAATCTTTCTAAAGTATCCACTCTTGATTGTTCACAGGATTAAATAGTCTACTTCTAAACTTAGAAGTATTTAAATTAGTAGATGTGTTGCAATGTATAAGTGATACTACTGTTCACTGCATTACTGTGCTGTTCTAAATGCAGCTCACGTAACTTCATCTTAAAGATTTACATCAGCTTTAACAGTACAGTAGTCCGTAAATCAAATCCCACACACACCTTTAATGCCAGCATGTCCTTCTTGAAATCATCCTCATACATTCTGGCTACGACGGCTGGAGAAATATTCTCCTGTCACACAAGGGAAGGTTGTGAATGAGCATGATTTCAACAATAAAAACAGCACCCATAAGATGTCATGATCTGTTGTGGTGTTTACCTCCCAGCTTCTTTTGATAATCTTGTCATCTATGTCAGTGATGACCATGGCGTGGATGACAGTGACTCCAAAGAAGCTGGACAGGATCCTCTGCAGGATGTCAAACCTCACATAGGAGCTGTGACAGGACACAGGTTCAGATTTAGCTCAGTTACTTACTGTTTGTGCAAAAGGTGAGTGTGTTCACATTTACCATGCATGACCCAGGTGAGCGTGGTCGTACACGGTGGGTCCACAGCTGTACCTGAACACCACATGGACACAACAGAGCAGGTTAATAAGCTGCTATGAATGTAAACAGTGTATAATAAACACAGAGCTAGCCGTACCAGGTAGCGACCCCCTCTCTAGCCAGAATCAGAGGCTCTTTCTGTTTCGTCAGGCTGTTGAAAGTCTTTAAACCGGTGTCAAACCCGCTCGGTTTCACCCATTTCTTCCCCGAAACGCCGCAGCAGGTTCCATTTGCTCTGAACGTGTTCAAAACCCCGCCGAGGACCTTTGCTTCCAGCGACCTCACCGGGAGCCTCCACATAGTTCAACCCCGCTGCGTCTCAAGCTAGCTTAGCTTAGCTTAGCCTCGCTGCTCCACTGGCACACTGACAGCTAAAGTTTCGTTAGATAATCATTAATATGCATGTTGTTTAGCCTAATGCTGGGGTTTCACGCACTTTCATTTGTGTCACCTCCACACTTCCCACGACGCTGAAGTCGGATTCTGATTCATTGCTGCCCAAGTGCCCTCTAAGGAGAAAGTTAAGGGAAAATTAACCTACAGCACTAAGTGGCTGTTTTGTTTTGTTTTGTTTGTTTTTTACAATTTATGAAATTGCTAAATAAATAAATGAACTTAAAAAAATATATATATATATATATTTCTTTTTACATGTGTATAGACAAATACACATGCAAATCAAAACCTGGACTAGATTATGTCAGAGGCTGAAGTCTCTGGTCAATAAAAACTTAATTCTATTCATGAAAATATAAAAAATGGAACATCTGAGAGTTCATCAGAGATTTCACTGATTTTGTTATTTATTTTTCTCTTAACTCTATATTTAAAACCCCTCATATAATAGTTTTTGATCAGTGAAACTTTTATTGTAATTGTGAAAATGCCGCAAAGGCTGATATCTGTTGATTTGTTTGTGTTTTTACAAATAGAATGAATGTTTCGCAAATTTGAAAGTAGGTTTCAGAACCATTAAGTGTTATTAAAGATGTCCAACAAGAGAAGCTGTCGCTCAGTACTACAAGTCAAATTCCCCTCAACTTTTCCCTTAACCAACGAATCGGAAGCAAACTTCAGCTTCCCGCATGTTCTCGCGAGAGTCAAATACCGGAAGTGTTGATTCGTATCATGTGATTTGCTCTTGCTGGCTCTCTGAGCAGCTATGTCAGAATAATTTTGACAGGACGGTTTGAGAAGAAGCTCTCGCTTTATCCAGGAGGAATTATTGAAGATGCAGAACGTGATAAACACAGTGAAGGGCACCGCTCTGGGAGTGGCCGAGTTCCTCACTCCTGTGCTGAAGGTAAACTTCCATTACTCAGCTAGCTTGTTGATAGGTGGTAGCTAGGAGGAGATATCAGGAACTCATGAAAACATGTCAGTGCTGCCTAGTAGCTTATAGTAGCATGTGTCACGGTGCTCGTTTTTGTTCACCTAAACACGGTTTAACAGTGAAGACCTGAGGTTTATGAAGTATTGATCCTTCGTGAGTGTGTTAAGCTAAATGCGCTGCAGCTCTTCTGTTTACAAGCTGGAACTGAAAGTGTTTGTGTGTCTCTAAGATGCAGTTTTGTTATTGATCACAGGAATCGAAATTCAAAGAGACTGGAGTCATTACACCAGAAGAGGTAAGAATGCACATCTTACATTTTCACAGATCTGTTAGTTTATCGCATGTGTGTGTGTTTCATGCTTATTGCTCTCTTTTTGTGTTTCAGTTTGTTGCAGCTGGAGATCACCTGGTTCATCACTGCCCCACATGGAAATGGTGAGTGTCTACTTGGAGCTGGATCACACATCTATGAATTTCTCATGGGGCATGTGTGTGATGTGATTTCTTCAGTAAAAAGCAACTGGACTTCTCTTTTTGTTCTTGGAGACATTTCAACTCTGATCTAAACAGCATCTTAAGTTCCAACTGACTGAGAGGGAGTTCACAATATATATAGTCACCTCCAAATTCCATAGCTAATGGTTATGAACGTCTCAAGATGATGATTGTGAAACTGCCTGGTGAGCGATGACTCAAGGTGGTAATGGTGGTGAAAGCATTACCGTCTGCAAAGCATTATCCTTTGTCCTTTAGATAAAGTTTGAACAGCTCAGTCTTGTCCTGAGGATCTGGCTCTCTTGCTGTTTATTAGTCTCCCCTACGTATAAGTCTGTGCGCTTCTCACGTCATTGGATTGTACGTACAACATTGCTCCGCTTTTGTTTGGGTATTTTTTTCCTCAGGGGGAGCAAGTTTCTGTCTCAGAATGTTGCTAGGTCTAAAGCGCACCAGTATGTTGTGTTTGAAGAGTCCTTGACACCAGTTGTCTTATACTTACAAGACAGCTTGAGAGTGCTGTCACATGAGTCATAAGCGACTGCACTGAGAGTGCACTGAGTTGGAAAATATTTATTTTAATGTGCACCATTAACAATTTTCCACCAGCATTCCTCTCTTGCATCATTTGCAGTAAAGGGGCTTTTAACTTTAATCAATTTTTATATTCTTCAAAGTTCTCCATTATAACAACCTGTTCTTATTGACTGAAGTAGGCTGCACGCCATCAGTCAGGCACAGAGCCTGATGAAGAAAACCACTGTCATTGTACCCATTATCTCTGATTGGGGTTTTGTTTAGCCAGCTTAAACAAAGAAAGCCAGGCTGTGTTGAACCTGTTTTCAAGACCACCCCTCAAGCAGGGTTAGAGATACTTGTCATTTGTCATTTAAAAAAAAAAACTCACGCAAACTCTGTGGTTTGTAAATACAGTTTAAAACCATCTGAAAACCCCTAAAAGCACTTTGTGTTACTTTGTATTTGTATGAAAAGTATAAATAAAGTCTGATTAAATGATATTTTGGAACTTAGTCTAAGTAGTCAGTATGACCTTTGCCGGTAGTGATGTCAGTGGTTAGTGCTGGTGGTGTTGCATTTTAATGTTACTTTCAGCATTGAATAGGATTGTGTGTAAAATGATACACTCCTCAGTAATAAGTGACCTGTTGTGTGTTTCCAAAATGTGCTCATTTCTCTTTTCTTGTTGTTGAATTTCACAGTATAGTGCAATATCCAACTTGGAGAAACCAAAATTGCATCACACAGTTTGCTGTGCTGTCATCCTCTGGTGCATTACTAAAAAAAACATGTTATTTTCATTTTTGTGTCTTGTATGTTACACGCACATTTATAGAATAGTGTGTTTTTTAGCTTTGAGATTGATTGTTGAAAGATTCCTTAAGTTGCCACTCCGTCATTTTTTATGTGTTGCTTTGAAATACAGCTTTGCATTAATCAGTCAGCATGTGTTGCTTTCTAAAGAAAATCTAAAACAGTGGTTGGTAAAGACAAAAGTTGGGCATTTTGAGACAGTTCTTTTAGCACCACAGCAGCATAAAGGACACACACACTGCATGGCCTGATCTAAAAATAAAACGTTTCTATGCTTGTGATTCCATCTCTTCAGGGCCACTGGAGAAGAAGTGAAGGTGAAGCCATATTTGCCTCCGGATAAACAGTTTCTCCTGACACGCAATGGTAAGAGGTGGATTTAAAGTGGAGACAGCTGCTTCATTGTCCTTCACTGAGTCTGAACGTCAGGCACATTCACTTTGTCACATCAGCAAGTTGTAATCGTTACCCTGGTAATAACTTTTAGCCATGTTTAACTTCCTCCTACTGTATATTCACTGTCTTGCAGTTCCATGTTACAAGCGCTGTAAACAGATGGAGTATTCAGACGAGCTGGAAGCCATCATAGAGGAGGATGATGGAGACGGAGGCTGGGTGGACACTTACCACAACTCAGGTTGGACGCTGTCTCTCAGCATCAATACTTTGCATATATCCTGAACATGGCTGCATCTAGTGCTGCTTTTTCAGTGTCAGAAACCCATGTGGGCTGGATGGATTTTTAAGAAGGGTGGCAGCATATTTCTGTGATTGACAGTTCACTTCTGAAAATGCTCAACAAGGCTTTAATCATTTTGTGAGCTAAAAACAAGCTTAGCAGTCAGAAAGTTGTTGGGGAACGTATCTGGTAATACTAGTTTTCTCAAAGATACAACGTCCAACTTAATGTTACATGGGCGTGTCGTATTACACAGGAGCAAATGTTGTTTGGAGATTTTAAGAGCAATGTTTTAATCATTTCAGTTTGTTTGAATCAATGCCAGATGAAAATTAGATTAAAATAATGTTAAGAACAGTAAATGTTGTACATGTTGATTCCAGGGTTTTTTTGTTCTGCATTTTTGTAACTTGTTTATTACACATTATTATAAGACATTTTTGAGTTCTCTCCTCTTCTATCAATGCTTGTGCTGTTTCCATAGAGGTGCAGGACTTTATATTGCGGGGAAAAATAACCCACAGTGAGGAAAAATGTGACAGGAGCAAAAGAACGCCCAGAAACTGCCTCTGGTTCAGAGGACTGATATGTTTCAGGGCATCCAGAGTTTGTAAAGATGATCTGAATGTGTTTCTGCAGGTGTGTTAGGAGTCACAGATGCTGTAAGGGAAATTTCACTGGACAATAGTAAGGTATGTTTCGCCATTTAAAAAAAAAAAAAAAAGATTTTGTGTGAATTCCGAATGAATTTGAAATCCAAAAACTAATTAGTCTGAATTTTCTTAGGACAAGAATATGAATGCCACGTCTGCAGCGTGTTGTGATGATGATGACGAGGAAGATGAAGATGGAGAAGCAGCAGATATGGAAGGTATTCAATAATGAAGCAGTCATTTTATTTCTTCCGAGCAGCTTGTGGTGTTCCTCACATTCTTACATTCTGCTTTCTTGTCAGAATATGAGGAAAGTGGCCTGTTGGAAACAGATGAGGTAAGCTCAAAGCAGGGCAGCGTTTCACTTATTGTGTTACCTAACGTCAGTCATCATCATCAGTCCAACAAGCAGCTGACTCTTGTCTCGTGTCCCTAGGCGACTCTGGACACCAGTAAAATGGTAGAAACTAAAGCCAAAGCAGAACCTGGGAGTGAAGATGCCATCCTTCAGACTAGAACATATGACCTGTACATCACATATGATAAATACTACCAGACCCCTCGACTCTGGCTGTTTGGATATGATGAAGTATGTACCTGGGCAACATGCTGCTCTGTAAAGTGTTTATCTTGAGCCAATGGGAACATTTTACAGCACATTTGAGATTATATATAAAGTTACAGAGTGTCATATTCGTTTGCCGAAAGCTTCAGTAAGAAACATTCGGCATTTAGGATTGGGAGAGTTTCCAGAGTAAAGATAAAATGGGCTCATCAAGATGTGTCTTCCAGGACAAGCATCAGCTGACTGTAGAGCAGATGTACGAGGACATCAGCCAGGACCACGTGAAGAAGACGGTCACCATTGAGAACCACCCCCACCTTCCTCCACCTGCCATGTGCTCTGTCCACCCGTGCAGGTGAGAGAAACAAATGTGAAACCCCCCCTAACTTTCTTTCTTTAGATACACACACCCATATAAATTACTGAAGGTATTGTGCAAACGTAAAAGTGACCAATGGGTTTGTGTGTGTCGAGACCAATCACATCTACAGTGTTTCTATTCAAATCAATGCACACGACTCACCAAACCAGTTGGCAGCACATTACTGAGCGATTTGACTCCTGCATGCGTGAACACACAGCTACAGGAAGTCAGTGTATATTCAGGCTGCATGATATATTGTTTCAGCAACAACATTGTGACGTTACGATAAATTGAATGAAACTCTTCACCACAACCGCTTGATACAAAATGTAAACTCGTTCTTCTGTTGCAATCCACAACTCAACACTCTACAATGATTCATTCTTTGCAACCTTTTGCTGATGTGATTTCTCTTTCAGACATGCTGAAGTGATGAAAAAGATCATTGAGACTGTGGCGGAAGGAGGAGGAGAACTCGGAGTGCATATGTATCCTTTTATGATTATAACCCACACTGAGGTCTTACTCTGGTGAGAAGAGAGTTTGACTGTTTAAATATGGGAGGGGATAATAGTGTGTTACAGCATCATACTTTCCCTTCCTTAACTGAGACTTTCAGGTATCTTCTGATTTTCCTCAAGTTTGTGCAGGCTGTCATTCCCACAATAGAATACGATTACACAAGACACTTCACCATGTAGCTTCATCATCTGCAGATCAGATAAGAGGATCATCATCAGATTCATCTCTTTACGTTGAGCTATGGCATTAACAATAAAACTTTCTTCAAAGTCCGACCAATGTTATTTCCATCAGCAGCAGTTTGAGTCCTTTATTTACTTTTGTGTTTTCACTCGTCACAGAGCAGGCTAGCAGTTTCCCCCTAGTTTCCGGTCTTGATGCGATGCTAGGCTAACCACACCCTGGACATCTCTGTACTTTGCTCACAGAAGTGAAGCTGATATCCATCCTCTCATCTGACTGTGGGTAAATCTGCAGACGAGGTTACGTCTCAAAAAAGTTGGACGATACCTCTGATGTTTCTTTACAGGTTTGACTTTGTGACCACAATGTGGTGAGCTCTCGCTAAGCTCCTGTTAAGATGCTGTGTTCAAACTCTGTTTCAGACAAGAATTAAATCTGGCTCATCAAAGTGTCAGCCATCCCGACAGCTCAGAAAACAGACTATTCCAAGTGCATACAGTAAAATGTATCAGAAATTCAAACTGCCTCTGATTTTGCAGCAGAAAAAAGCTGTAAGCACAACATTGATGCTTTCTAAAGTTACCTGTCAACAATGTGGCAACCGCACAGCAACAGCATTCACTTTGTTTGTGACGCCTCATGAATGTAAGCCCAATATTCACTCTCCTTTTAGCTTCGGTTTAAACGAACTCCTGACAAAATAACTGTTTCTTTAGCTGCTAAATGCTGCACTGTGTTCACCAGCTTGTGTTTAACTGTGTCTGTCTGCTGTTTGCTGCTGAGCAGGTGGCGCTATTACAGCTTGTTCACTGCCTGCTGCAGTAAACACTGAGCTGAGAGTGAACCAGAACAGTGAGCGAGATGGGCCTGCACTGCACAACTACTTCATTGTACAACTACAAATAATATTCAGAAGAAAATGTGTCAAATCTGTGGGTTTGGAAAGCCGCATCAGTCGGCGCTTCTTGACTATTAATATTGTTCACATGCTTCACTGCAGTGGGTATTATTGCTTCCCTTCTAATGCACTTTGCAGGAGTCATTTCTGAACCTCATTCTAAATCAGCTTTTGATGCCATTTTGTCTTAATGCTGCAGAATCTGAATGTGTTGAGGCCCCTTCACTCACCCGTCGTACTTATGGTTGACTTGCAAGCTTTTTTGTGTGTTTCACTTCAACTTTGGACAGTTTCCCTTTTTTCCTGCAGCTTGTGTCAGAACCTTGAGAATTTCTTTCAGTCTTGCTTTTCCATGTGTAATGTAATGTGAAGGTTTGCTGCGACCTCCACTGTGCAGCATTTTCACGATTCTTTTGTCACAAACCTCTCGGTGTAACAATAAATCAGCAACAGATTTCTCAGCTACGTTGTTTACACAACTATGGATTATAAACTACATTTGGCTCTTCACAGTAACACGTTTCTGACAGTACTTAAACAGTCAAATAAAGCATCTGCTACAGTAATCTGCACTCTACTCTCCTTGTTGTCTGTTGGTTGGATTAAATATTCACTCTGTACCTGTGCCTGTTGGTCCAGTCTTCTGATGTAAATTGCTTGGTGGCAACACTTGACCATTTCAAAGTAATGTACATTTATCAATAAAGAGTTTCCCAAATATTACAAATAGAATGCTGTATTTGTTTATTTATGTTGCCAGGGAGGGGTACAATCAGTGATCTAAAATCCTTTAAGGTCCCTCTTAACTTTAGTATCTTCAAAATATTCAATATATTCTTCCAAAAATATGAATGAACTGTGTAATTTTTTTTTCCTTTTTAACATAGGGGATTTGTGGGATCATGTTATTTAAATAAAGCTGCATTTTAATGTAGTTTTATAGTCACTAGTCATTAAAATCATTTTATGTCTCATTTCAAAGTTATTCAAAAATAAACCATTTGCACCAAATAGTGTAAATACAACTAAATACTCTGCCCTCCTGATCACAGCTGAGAAGCCATGGATGACTCAGCAGTGACCAACAGTCGCATGACAAAAAAAAATTGAACTGCAGGCTGTGTTTGCACAAAGTACATAGGAGATAACAGGAAAACAAAGCATACTGAATAAATAAAATAAATGCAGAAAGCTAGTTGTTGGAAGATGCATGGTGAAATATCTTTATGTTGATTGTGTGAAGAAGTTTGTAGAGATTGTAAAAATTTAAGTAGTTAAATATGATGGGAAACCTATTTTTTTTCCCAGTATGAGTAACACTTGCACAAGTTGAATCTGGGTTTGTCAATTGTTATAAATAAAATAATGAAATTAATGGCATTGTAACTGTGTAATACCGAGTCCTCTCTCCTTCTTTATGGTTGTTCTATTTCCATAGCGGTGCAGAACTTTATACTGAAGTTAAAAATGATCCAACAGTGAGTACAAATGTGATAGAAGCTGTATTAAGTTTACCACAGCTGCTGCAGTTCCACATTCAGACCAGCGGGGGGCGGTGGTGCACCTGACCGTATCCACCACTATAAAACCGGCAGCACCAGAGAAGAAGATAGTGATTCCGTGTGTGGAGGTCATGCTGTGTACATCATGCCTATGGTTTTCCCCACTTCGCTGCTATGCGTGTACGGCTTCTTCTCCAACCTGCGGCCGTCGGAGCCCTTCCTCACCGCCTACCTGATGGGCCCCGACAAGAACCTGACGGAGACTCAGGTGAGTTAGCTCCAGTGCTAACGGCTAGCATGCTAACACTGACAGCCTGCGGCACCTTGCATCACCTGAACTTCAGTCGTAACACACGTTTGAATTTCAGCATTGTTTTTGTTAGCCTTGAGAAAATGTGTAGTTCTTTTTTCAGCGTGTTTGACTTAAAAAGAAAAAAAACCCAAAACATTACATATAATTAAATATTGGGGCAACGGAGACGTAAAGCAAACTTCTTAATCAAAATAAACAGAAGTCAAATGTTGACATTTTCTAAATTGTCAAATATTGTTCTCTGCCTGCAACAGGAAGCTGCTCTATACCAGCTGCTCATAAATGTGAAACCTGGCTGTCTACTGTGTCCCTTGTCAAAATAACGCCCATATCTGTTATTTCAATTTTGGATCATCAACTTCAGCTAATACATGTCACTAAAACTGATTGTAGTCCAGGTTATAACCATCTACTGCTGCTTTTATTTGGGTCGAACAGCCAAATTTTGTTCGCAAATTGTGCAGATAAGCATGAATTTATGTCTGTGGTGATACATTTTAATATTTCTTGTAGTTTACAGTGTAATCAGACATGGCATTTTTGTTTTTAGGCAGTGTTATAGTGTTATTCCTGATATTTAAACTGTGTGTGTTTGGTATGTTTAATATCCTTGTTCATATTTGGAGACGAGACTGCAATTAACATGATTTACACATAGGTTTTAAGTGTAAAATAATAACATGATCATATGTCAGTTTGAGGCAGATGGAAAACTGCGTATGAAAAGTATTTCAGCTGGTGAAAACAACTGGATGGGTTGTAATGTAGGATGCAGAGCTGGTAAAATAAACCAGATACACAAAGATAATTGCTCCCACGGGCAGCGATCAGTTCTTGGCAGAGGATCGCTTTTTGGCAGAACACTGGCTTGACATGTGTATTTGGGTTTGTGGCACTGCTAAGTTGTACTGCATTAGAGGTGTTGGGCTGCCGGACAGACAACATACCCAAATCCATATTGAACACTATATTTCTGTTCACGCTGTTCATGTTTTCAGAATTGTGTCCCAGTCACAGGACAGCTTCATAATATGAGGACTGTTTTCAGCAGCATAATCTTTCCTCAGAAAGAATAATCCCTCATGAAAAATGGCTGAATCCTTTCGGATTTCTTGTTAATCCTCAAATAATTACCTCCATCAAATTCTGAGCTGGCCTAGAAAAGCAAAGCAAAAAAAGCCATGAATGTGTTTTTGCACTAAATGCGTCACCACTGCAAAGTAAAGTTACACTTACTGTCCTCTATACATCCTTTGTCCCACGACAATCTGGAAATAAAGCAAATTAATGAGCAGATTTCTGACTATCACAACAAAAACTGATTTTAATTTAAACTGGTTTCAGGAAATGTGTAGTAGAGCTGACTAGGGCTGGGCAGGTAATCAAATAATAAATTAATTCATCCATATGGGCTGTTAGTCTACCTTTAATGCTGCTTTAACTCCTTTGTTCACATCCAAACACCCACAAAGGTTTTGTTCTAGGAGTGGCTGTGCTCCCTTCTAGCTAGCAGCTGACGGTTGTAACTGATGCAACGCAAATATGAGGAACAAAAAGATAACTGGTACAATGCAGGTATGTGTCAGTTGTGTTGTCACTCTCTGGAACAAAGCCATAAGAAAATACTACAAGAAAAAGTTGCTGCACCAGAGGGAAACGTCACCAATTCATTTTTACCATCTTCAACAAAACCATACCAGAGAATGTGTTGAGTCCAAGAAAACGGTAACAGGAGAACTACAACTCTACAGCCTTCAAATGGAAACTAAAATTTGAAGCGTTTGATGCATTTTACTTGTCTTACTGTTTTTTTTTTTTGTTGTTTTTCTTAACAAATGCACTTTGGCTCTGTAGACAGCACCATTGTTACTGGAGGAATTGAAAAACATCTTCTGTTTTCTGCAGGTTGTCAATGAAATCTATCCAATATGGACGTATTCCTACTTAGTGCTGCTGTTCCCCATTTTCCTGGTCACAGACTACCTCTGCTACAAGCCCGTGCTGGTGCTGCAGGCCACCAGCTTAGTTGTCACGTATGTTATGCTGTGGAAGGCGGAGGGCATGCTGGCCATGCAGCTCCTGGAGTTTTTCTTTGGACTGGCCACAGCTTCGGACGTGGCCTACTACTCGTACATCTACAGCGTGGTGGAGCCGGACCAGTACCAGAGAGTGACGGGTTACTGCCGCAGCATCACCCTGTTTGGATCAGCTGCCGGGTCTCTGGTCGGGCAGCTTCTGCTCTCTGTGGCCAAAGTTCAGCTGCTCCATCTTGTCATCATTACGCTGACATCAGCCGCCGTGGCCTTCTTCGCCCCCTGGTTCCTCCCGATGCCCAAGAGGAGTTTGTTCTTCCACAAGAGTCCAGGAGCAGCAGAGGACAAGCCACGCAGCAGAAGCAGCTCGCAGATGGAGAAGGCGGAGGATTCAGAGAGCAAAGTGCCTCTGAACTCCACAGTGAGTGACGAGCTGCTTTATTCAGGTAAAACCAAGGTTGTGAACAGTTTCATGTTAAAACGTGTAGCCATGTGTCTCTTTGCAGACATCCAGGCCCTCCGAGGCTGAGCGGCGCAGCAGCGGTTTGAAGGAAGTGTTGCGGGTGTTGTTTGAGGACTTTGTGCAGTGCTACAGGTGTCGTCCTCTGCTGGCCTGGTCGCTGTGGTGGGCTTTGGCCACTTGCGGCTACTTCCAGGTCGTGAACTATGCTCAGGCTCTGTGGGAGAATGTTCGTCCATCCAAGGAATATGAAATCTACAACGGCTACGTGGAGACGCTGTCCACGCTGCTCGGTGAGGCTGCTGTTGCATTTAACAATGATCCCGAGCACTAGGTTCAGTCAAGTGTGTCGCTGGATGGACTTAGCTGTAAAATGGAGCTCTGCTAGTCAACCTCCTCCATACATTGGACTCCATCACATAGTCAGAAGTTTGCTCAGCTGAGTTAAATATATTTAGTAAAACAGGAAAATGAGCAGCTTTTGTGACCGTGGTTGTGCTGATCCACAGGGGCTCTGGCTGCTCTGCTGGTGGGCTGCCTGTCGGTGTCCTGGGCTCTGTGGGGGGAGCTGGCTTTGTGTCTGCTCTCTCTGCTGATGGCTGTTTGTGTGTTTGTCATGGACACGTTGAACAACATCTGGCTGTGCTACAGCTCATATGTCCTCTTCAGAGCCACTTACATGCTGCTCATCACGGTGGCCACGTGAGTACAGAGTCCCTCGTTATTTACTAAATTATATTAATGAAGGACATTATCTTGATTGTGTCAAACACTGCGGTGGACGTGAACCTGAGTTTGAACACCAAGTATGATTCTGGAAAATTCAGAGGTTGCTAAAAATGTTTTTGGGTGGTAGACTTTCTTCAGGCACTCTTGATCTACTGTACATTGTTAGTTGTGCATTTCACTGACAACTAAGTAACAGGAAACTTGTGTAACTGTACTCCAGATTGCAGAAACCAGTGATTGTAACGTCTAAACCTTTAGAGCTGTTTGTTCAAACTGTTTGAAGTGAGTTACACAGTAAGAAGCACATTCATCTCCAGGCTCTTCAAGTGTGGGAACACTGCTGAATCCCCAACAATAAATACATGTGAGCTTAGATAAACAGCAGCGGTGGATCATGAGGGACTGCTGTGCTCTCCCTCACTGTTTTCTTTCTCTTCTTTTCTCTTGTTTCTTTTAAATCAGTGAAGCAGTGTTTTGACCAGCTTTTTTTTTTCTTTTTTTAAAAAAAACCTTTTTAACACATTTCTCCTGGTTACCAAGCATCCTTTGAGGATTCTTATTTCTTTGTGACTCCTCAGATTTCAGATTGCAACCAGTCTCAGCATGCAGCGATACGCCCTGGTGTTTGGAGTGAACACTTTCGTGGCTCTGCTGCTTCAGACTCTGCTCACTGTGGTGGTGGTGGACACAGCCGGCCTCGGCCTCGACGTCTACACTCAGGTGAGGAGCTACAACTTACAAATGTTCTCAGCAGACATGGAGGTAGCTGTACACTCCCATCTGCTTCAGCAATGTAGATTTGATTGGTCGTCTTGTTTCTTCCCCTCAGTTCCTCATCTATGGCACCTACTTTGCTGTCATTTCTGTGATCTTCCTCCTCGCTGGACTTTGCAAACTGGCCTCCAGGAGGCGCTCAGAGCAGGAGGCCCTGGCCAACGGCCGAGCAGAAGCAGAATCAGACTCTCCTCCGAGCAGTGATGCAGACTCTTGCAGATAGCACTTAATCACAGTGATTAGTTCTCGCATACGAACGCACCAAAGGTGGGTGAGCACACTTCATAAGGTGAGCTTCAGTCATCTCTTCAGCCATGTGGTGTCAGACTAGAATGTGACACAGCAGAAGGTAGAGGCTATAGCTGCTGTCTGTAGACTAACTGTAGGCTGCTCACTGTGTATTTGCCAACGCTTATTAATACACCTGCTGCTTAAAAACACAAGCTGCATAGATAAAACCTCCGCTGCAAGCTAAACAGCCTTGATGCATGATAACTTGCTGGGTTGGCAGCGCAGAGTGTATAAGTTTGCAGAAAATAGAGGCCTGTGGCTGCTGGCAACCTCTTTTGTAACAAGAACCAGCTACAATCATGAGAGCAGTGAGACTGAAATGTACCAAAAATACTTCCAGATAGGTAGTTTCTAAACACTGAATAGTTTTTGTAGTGATGTTACCTGTCTGTGGGTAAAAAATACTTCAATCAGCTTATGGTAGAGTGTATGCTAATGATTAATTAGTTACTGAATGGTAACGCTGCATACTTTTGGTTAAGAAAATTGTTTAAGCATGATAGCCCTAGCATGAATATTACAAAAGCAATATGGATGGTCCAATCAAGATCCTGAGAGATGCACTGTGCTAATTGACCCTGGTACGATTTAACAGGTGGTTGTCGGAGGTCATTAAACATCACAGAAGACTTTGTCATGGTGCACATTTTACTCGCCAAACCCTGACAACGCTCTATGAACTGTATTAGAGAGTCAGAGCCGTCAGCTCCATCAGCAGATACTAAATATAAAACGACTCTGATCGAATGTGGGCAAAAAAAATGCCCGTCAGTGCAGCTTTAAAAAAAAAAAACAACGCTTTGCTGGTCACAGTTAAAAGTCTTCAACATGCACTTTATAAATGCACGGAAATCCATTTCTGTCATTTCCCACCTTGTTGAAGCTGATGCCTTAGACCTGATGTAAACAAAGTTAAATAAACTTTAGCAATGGCTCCTTATTCCTCCACATTTGTCACCAGCCGAAAAGTGTTGAACATGTTTGTGTCATTAGTTCCTCGTGTAACTGCACAAAAACTGTCTACTGTACAATCGCTGACATAAACTGGTTGTATTTTTACTGATTAGCAGGGTCAGTATCAGGCTTATTAGTATCACTCATCTGAACCTGTGTGTTTATATCTGTACAAGCTGTTCATTACCGCTCAATGGTCCGTTACTGTGTTTAGAGAAAGTGCCTAAAATGGTCAAAAATGTATGGGGCTGCTTTGTTTTTTTTGTTTTGTTTTGTTTTTTAAAATGAAAATATGTTTCTTGTTAACAAATCCATCAAAATAACCAAAAGCATCAATGTGTTGGTTTAGTTTTCTGTACTTTTGTCTGTTGCTTTCAGCTCCAGGCTCACTGATCCCCACTGACGACGTAAATCTTTAAAAATGAAACTATATTTCTGAGTTTTTAAAGAAGTAATTTACTAAAACAGTTGTAGTTTGTGTCAAATTTTACTCAAAGAAAATAGTGCGCTGGTTGGAGACTTCTTGTTTGTTCATGACGGTGAGGAAACATGTCAGCCAGTGTGACTGAAGCTAGTGTGAGTTTTATACAACGGTACTTGTTAGTAGGATCAGTTTAGTGTCGGCTCAACTCTTGTTGACGAGAAAAAAATGTAGAATATCACCACATTTCTTTAAGTGTAAAAGTAACGACCAAACTATTGTCTTGCGTCAGTCAAATTCATTTAGAAGAAATCCAGACGGGGCCAAATATCCACCAGAAATTCCTGCAGTTCTTCTAAGATATAGTATGTTGCTGTAAATGTACCTGCCTAGAGTACTGTAATCTATAGATGTGTACAGACGGGGGACAAATTAAAGGAAAAGCCAACGTGAAAGCCAGAACAGCTTCAACACTCCTTGGCATTGATTGTCCAGGTGTCTGGATCTCTACTGGAGGGACTGAACAACAATCTTGCAAGTGGTTTTGGTGATGATGGTGGTGGGCAACTGGACCCAAACGATACCAGCAAAATACCCCCACAGCATAACGGAGACTCCTTTTCCTTTAATGTGTCACCCGTCTGTAGCTTGAGTAGGCAGCCAGGCGCTGTTCCAGTGTCTAGTTTTTAGTGATATCCAACACAGTGAATGTGTCACTCCATATCAATGGAAAGTACTGAAAACAGCTTTGTAAGTGTTGCTGTACTGGTAGTTTTTGTTTAGCGGTACAATCACCAAATGACACTGTTTGCCTTTTCAGAGGACGTAGTGATTGGAAGGGTGAGATTTCTGACAGAATAAAAGCTGCGTGAGTGTCAAGGTCTCTGCTGAGAGAGATTAGTCGTGACTGTTGTGTCTTGAGTCAGTTCAAGAGTAAATGATGTTTGCAAATGTGTTTTCCTATCAAGGACCAAATGTCCACGGTCACAGATTGAGCACATTTCACAACTGGTTTGAGACATTTATATGCACTTAATTCATTTTAAAATCAGTGTCATGAGATTAGCTCTCTGAACATCTGTCGGCAGCTTTGAAAGACATGTTAACTTTAAATTTAAAAAAATAAATCTACAATCTATCAGACAGAGAAACTGTTAAAAATGGAAACAACTGGATTTTCCATTTTGTAGAACTATGTGTGATGTGCAATTTTGTCTGGAAAATAACTCGGTCTAAACTTGAAATCATGACGGTCCATCAAAATCATCTTATTCTACATGTCTCATTTAAATATTCGCAAAAAACGGGAGCTAAAAACGCCCAGACGCTGCTTGGGGTTCAGAGGGTTAATGCACTCAAAGCCTAAAATACTGTATACTGTACACAGAATACTGAAATCAGTTGAAATTCAAAGTGAAAAAGCTTTTATTTAAGTTGCAAGAAACGCACATTTGTCACTACTTTTAAAACTCTGAGCTGATAAGTGAATGGATTTCAGACTTTTGGCCTTTACTGTGTGAAACTGTGCCTCTCCACTTTCTCCTCATGAAGGTTTCAGGTGTGTTTCCTACTTTTAACTGTGGCGACTGTCACAGTTCAGCAGATGATCGTTGACCCTCTGACATGTCAGTGGACTCCTACAGTCAACTGTGTCTTAGATTAGTGCGGATGTGTCCATTCCAGATTTTGGTGAAGGCGGTTGCGCTGCTGTCAGACGTGGTCAAACATGAAATACTGAGTGCATAGTTTACCTGCCGAGAGGTGTGTGTTGATGGTAGACGCACAGATTTGTTTAACGTTTGTGTTAATGTCCCCCACCCCACAAAATATACGCACACAAACATGAGGCACTTGAAAAAATGTCTATGCAAAAAGTGTCATTAAGAAATCTACTGTTTTGCCTGATAATGATGCATTTTGTGTCACATCTGTGGTTGTTTTTGTGATTTTATAATCATTCTGTGTATCTTGAAATAAACCTTTTTTTTAAATAACACTACTTATCCAGTTTTTCTTGACAGAATAAACAGTCTGATGTGTTAATACACTAACAGTTCCAGCTAAAATCGGAGTCTGCAGAAGCTGAGGCAGGTTGGAATGTGGTTTGTTTTTGTAGGTGTTGGACACAATAATGACTTCATATCAAGTGTCTAGCGATTGAATGTGGGAAACGAACTGCATTGTGTGTGAATTCACTCTTTGTACTTTTCATATAAAGTGAAAATGTAGTGTCCAGCGTGTACTCTAACAATCCTTGAATGCAGTGGGCCACAACAGCCGACAGTGATGACACTAGATGATGATGATTGTTATGAAATGTTTGAAACTATCCCACTGTTCACTCATTCACTTCAGAAAGTCCAGACTTCTCAAGTTTTATTCTCCAAATGTTGAGATATTTCAGTGCATACATGAGTGAGCACTTGAACCCATCATATAAAATAAAGTGTCTCAACCCTCTGGACCGCAGTACTTTCACTCTTCTGCCATGATTCTGACTGAGACCGACAGAAGTCATCAACATCATCTATTAAATGTAATATGCTGCCTGCATGCACCGTTCCAGCTCGACAAACAAGTTTCGCTACGGGAAATGAGTCCCACAGTGTCCGGAAATATCTGAAAGGTTTACACAAGAAGTCAGGAAATAAGTAAGGCCATAAATGCGCCTCGGTTTGGTTCTGAACCACCTGAATCACTCAGGGTTCTGCCTCCCAACAGCTTCTCAGAGGCATGATGTTCTCAATGAAACACAACCAGCCTAAAACAAACAGGCATCCTGGGCAATTTACACATTGTGTGGATTTTTGAAGCGAAAAGATGCAAATAAAACCTCTACTGACAATAAGTATTTTTTTTGTAGAGGAGTTTTCAGGCTGTTCTTCAGCATGTTTAGGAGTTTCAGGGATTTTCTCCTCCTGTTCCTTGAAGCAGCTCAGTGGATTCTGAGATCTTTGTCACTTCCACTGACTGCAGGACGTCTGGTTTTACAGATATTTAGTGAGCTCCATTCTTTCCTCTGTCAGATCCACTGGCTGCCACACAAAGCACAATCCTTCCTCCCTCTGAACAGTTGTCAGGGAGTTTGTTTTTGCTGCTCCTTTTATTCCTCCAAACATACCTTTGGTAACTGTAGCAAAGAGCTCAGTTTGAACTGTATCTGTCCACAGCACTTGTTTCCAAAACTCTCTGGCTTTTCCAGATGTTGATTTCTGTGACAAGATCATCAGTAGAAGTTCTTCTTTCCCCACATTTCTTGTCTTTCCCCTATCTGCTGATGACATTTAAGATGCTTCAGTCCTGCTTTGCTGCTCCAACAAGTCAATTAGTCTTTTAGAAAACTGTCATATGCTGCAACATGTCCAGAAACAGTGCAATAAGTAAACACCCACAGTCCTGAAAATTGATGCAAGCAGACAGAAATCACCTGTGTGGGTGAACACTGGTATGTGTGTGTGTTGATTTAAAGCTTTAATCTTCCTTCTACAGGACAATTGAAGTGTTTTCTGGTTTAGAAAATGTGGTTCAGGTTCCCACAACAGGCTTCATCTACACTGAAAACAACAAACAGCAGTAACGTCTTAAGAGTAAAGCTCCAGAATCTTTTTATATAGTCGTATCCAAATATATTTTGGGGGGGCATATTTGTAGGGCACGAAGGGAAACATGCAAGAAATAGGATACAAAATGATGCTTCCTTCACTAGATTTAGTCAGTGACAATTTGGCTCTGATATAAAGAAAAATGTAGTATGTGTATGAGCAGGATCACCTTGAGAATGCTGCCATCTATTGGCCTGAAGAGTGCACTCTGGGTGAGGTTGAAACGCTAAACATCTGTTTTCACAAATACTGACACAAGCAACCGAATGCTTCATTACCAGTGATCATTGTCCTGTAGTTTGTTCTTGATTTTTGCTCAGTGCCAACACTTTGCTCCTCATCAGAAAGTTTTAACCTGATTAAAAACAATCGCAGCTGAGGTCTAGTCGCAAATACTGCATCTTGTTGGAAACTTGAAGCAGATGGACTCATGTGAAGATGTCTGCGCTCAAATTCTGTACATTTTATTCTCTCACAGCCTTTGTGTGCATTAACTAGCGTGAATCCCGTCACAGTAAAGATTGAACAGTGTCAAACAGATATAAATGTCAGGCTTTTATTTTCACAAAAATTATCGAGTGACTGTGTTGCATGTTGACAGATGTGATACTCTGTAGTTGTGTTTATTTTAAAATTTTAGGTGATCCGTATGAAGCCCGACACCTGCGGGTAAATGTTGTTACTGTGGAGTAACAGATAATCACATCACATGAACAGTCCAGTTACGTCTTTCCACCTGCTGCTGAGGGAAATCCTCACGCAGACCTGAGTTCAGTTAAATCTTCAGCTTCCTCTAGCAGACTGGTCATGTGTCCGTCAGGCGGCACTGCGACTCTCAGGCGTCAGGTTGATCAGAGAGTTGCTGGCCTGAGCCAACTCTGTGATGGAGACTCGTCCTCTCTGTCTGATGAACTGAGCCACTGAGTCCAGCTCCTCTGGGGTGATGGAGATAAACTTCCCTCGGTCATCAATCACACCTGCAGCAAAGTACACCATGTTAGATGGTAAAAGATACGGTCGAGTCCATTCGTTTTTGGAAAGTGGTGCAGTTTGTAATTTTGCCAGTGCTCCCCAACACCTTTTGCACTCATGCAGCTCCATGACATCACATCCATCTGAGCTAAACAAAGAATGAGCTTCCAGGACACATCAGCTTCTTCTCGTGTGATTTAGCAAAGTTCAGTTGTGCAGTTTTGTACTAAAGAGCAAGCCAAGGTGTTTTTCTTGGGTGCCGTCTACAGAGGCTGTCATTATGACTTTGATGCAATTTTAAATCATTTGACATTTCTGTTGTGTACTGTCTATAACAAAGAGGAGCAGCAAACGCTCTCAATTACAAAGTTAGAACTTGATAAGACTGGCATTTTTAACTGTTTGAATATTGACATTTTTCAAAGATTGTAAAAACATGTTTCAAGTCTAACATGCTGCTTTTAATGACTGGATACAGCATCATGTCTGGCCTCTATTGCTTCACTATTTCCTGTGCAAACTATGCAGGAAAACCACAGCTGTCATTCTGCTGCTTCACAGGTATCAGAGACGATGCCACTACAGGACAGAATTCCTTTTTTATAGGCCTTTAGGAGCTTAGACACAAGAACATTTCTATCTTTCATCTGAGCAGCTTCATCAGTAGCAGCCACTAACCTGTGAGGGAACCTTCAGCTAACAGGTCCTGCAGTCTGGCGATAGCATCCTGTGTCCTCATTCCAAAGTGAGAAGCCAAATCCTCCAGAAGAACCACCTTAGAGCACTACAGGACAGAAGTGACTGTTAATACACTGTGTTCAGATACTGGACTACAGGCTGAGGTGTGTACAGTCTGTCAGTCTCACCTCGATGTACTGGATGAATTCTTGCAGCAGGCTGCGTGACTGAAACAAAAAAACACAAAGTATGTTTTCTTTTTAATTTAATATGACATAAGATGCAGGAAAGTAGATGTTAATACAACAGTGATCTGACCTGGTCCTCAGAGAGCTGCTCCTCTTCTCCCTGGTCCTCTATGACAAAGGACGCTTTGAGTTTTAAGTACTCCTCTTCATCTCGTCTCTCCTGCTCCTCTTTAGCTCGGCGCTCCTCCTCCTCCTGAATAAACAGCAGCACAGAATGTCAGCACCTCCTCGTACGAACACACGCTGAGGAAAGTCTGCTGAACGAACTGAATGTTGCACCTGTCTCTGCTCCAGCAGTCGCTCCTTCTCCTCCTCCTGCCGTCGCTCCTGTTCTCTCAGCTCTTGCATCCTCTTTCTCTCCTCCCTCTCTTCCATCTCCGCCTGAAATAAAAAACAAAACAGGAAAAGACAGCATAATGTACAGTTTCTTCCCAACTCTGTCTCACTGTCATACACTTGACCACACAGTGTAAAAGAGAGCAGCTCAGAGTTTGTGTGCAGTGTGTCTGCCTCACCTCTCTCTGGGCTTTCTTGGCCTGTTTCTCCTCCAACTTCTTCTGCTTCTTGGCTCCAACCTTCGGCAGGAAGTTCGGCTGCTCTGCCTCTCCCCCCCCCTCTTCTTCCTCTACATGTTCCTCCTCTGAAATCAAAAGCACGTTAATTACACATTCTTTGACATTACATATGGCATACTTTTATCTTAACACTGCATCTATTGAGATGGGAACAGTCCAGTTTTTTCCTACTGAAGAAATTTTTTTTTAAATGACATGATTTTTTAATAAACAAACATGTTCCCTTCCACCTGGACTATGATTTGTAGAGCACTTCTGTAGCACCACAAGGCTTAAAGCTCATTACAAAACATTTAATATAAGGTTTAAGTGTGAAAGTTAAAATAGAGAGGCACTTAGAGAGCTATTTTGCAGTTTCAAAGCAATCCAAATTCACACTAAAATTTGAAGAATTCTTTTTTTTGCCCTGATTCCACTGCTCAGCAAAGTTTCTTGAAATGCAGACTGGTAGTTTTTGTGTGTTCTTGTTGACAATCAGACAAACAAACTGCACTGAAAACATAACTTTGCCTCAGCAGAGGACTAATACCATTACCTCCCACACAGCCTGCTATTGGCATCAACGCCCTCACACACTTTAACTTGTTCTATGGCACTTATCTAGGTTGTTTTTTTTCCTGACTAGATCCTTACTTGTGTTGTATCAGCTCTCAGATGTACGTTGCTTTGGATAAAAGTGTCTGCTAAATGAAAGTGTAGGATTGTAATAAATGCTGGTGTCTACCGGGTTCTACAGGTGCTTCTCTCTGTGGTCGTCTGTTAGCCATCGCGGTGGCGAGGTTCCTCCTCCTGCGAGGCATACCGGCTCCCCGGTCCTCTGCAGCCCGCTGAGGGGGCCCCGCTGCCCGGACAACATCCCTCCGCTGCTCCACATCAGCTAAACACAAAACATATCATACTAATAACCATACAGCACATATAAAATATGTCAAGAATGCAAAGACCACACACTGAAAACGAAAAACGGTAATTTTATCAGTCAGCAACCTGAGTTTGGGCACTCATGTCGTTGACTGACTTGTGTATCCATGTCCTTAATTCAACAAGATTCACTTCTATCCTTTAATATAGTACAATTCCAAGTAGAAAAAAAAAACATGTTATTGTTTTATGGAATAGCTTGTGGTTATACTATGGTCAGCAAGGATTCTATGGCTAACTGGCATGCATTATATGCATAAAATAGTCCCAAAAAATGTGGCATTTTTAGCAAGTTCTATTAATTCAATAAATATTTTGTGTGTTTGCTCGCTGTGTGGGACCATGGTATAAGTAAGGATTAAACAACGAGGGGCGGTGCATTATACTTACTTAAGCCTCCTCATCTAAAGTCATTTCATTCTTAGCTTTTCTGACTCCTGATCAGATATGCAACCACAGAATATGTCCAGTATATGTGTCCAAAGTGCTTCTGTAAAAGGCAACTGGAGCTCTCTTCGTGTCCAGTTGCTTTCTGCTGAAGCACCTGGTTATCATGACGTGGATGAACTACACAGACTAGACCAGGGGTGGGCAATCCTGGTCCTTGAGGGCCACAATCCTGCATGTTTTAGATGCTTCCCTCCTCCAACACACCTGATTCAAATGATCAGGATCGTTATCAGGCTTCTGCAGAGCTTGATGATGAGCTGATCATTTGAATCGGGTGTGTTGAAAGAGGGAAACATCTAAAACATGCAGGATTGTGGCCCTCGAGGACCAGGATTGCCCACCCCTGGACTAGACTATTTAGATATACTTCTCATTGGAATGTCCCACTGCAGCCTCCGTAGTTACTGACAGTTTGACAGCTGTGAGCTGACGTTGCCTAAAATTGCACTGAACTATTCAATGCAATTTCAGCAAGTTCAGCTAAACAGTTGACAGCTTTTTATCACCAGTATAGCCTTTTATCTCCAAAATATTTGTTCAGATAACACAGAATGCCTAAAAACGTAATACACTATCGCTACAAACCTTATGTCAAAGCTACAGCTGTTGTGCTAACAGCTAACATTAGCTTACCCTTGTCTACAATTAGTTTCACGGCTTCTCACCTTCCTCAGTTTTCCTCCGGACCTTCACCGCAAACACGAGGAGGACAATGAGGATAGCAGCCGCTATCAGATACAAAGCAATATCCATAGCCGTTCTGTAAGGTATTTCACTAAATTAAATTACTCTCCACGTCTATTTCACTCTACAGCTCATTGCTAAGGCCAGTATATCGCCACAGCTTCTTCTTCTTCTTTGTGTTTATCGGCGGAGCATAATAAAAGCTGCACACCGCCACCTGCTGGACCGGATGTTTTAGTTACTTCTGGGAAATCGTGTTAAAATAGGATTATTTTAACACATCAATGCAGCAAATCCTACACTAAATACGTTTAATTACTGGGTATATTCTTAACCTACTATTTTGTGTGTTTATAAGCAGGTTGCAAGTTTACAGGTGCTCACCGCCACCTCTCCTACATCTCCTATTTTTTATTTTTTGAGGCTTGCAAGATGCAATCTGAGTTGTTTTCATATGCAGAAATGGATGCAAAATATATCTAAAATGTATTAGTTCTACATTTTAAATCAATAAAAGAAATGCTTCAGTGACCCTAAACTGTTTTTGTTTTTGTAAATCTGCAGTATAAAATACTAAAAGTTAGAAACTATGATCCTTGAAACAAATACACCTGTGATTTCCGAATAAGCACTCAAGCGTTTTTAAAGAAGAACTTGAAAACGATGAAGTGGCCAAGTATGTTGTCTGACTTGACTCCAATTGTGGTATTTTAAAGACAAAGGCAGGGCAACACAACCCCTCCAGCAAAGAGCAGCGGAAAAATGTGTCTGAAGAATGACAGAACAGCTCTCCAGAAATTTAGTGTCCGTCATGCCCAGGAGATTGACATGTAGAGTATTAAAGATATATAATCTCATTAATGAATGCTTTGATGCACCGACTTCCTTCTGTGGAGCCTGTATTTTTAATATAGTAAATCTAAACTGTTAATTTTTACTTTAACATAAGAGAAAATACCCACAGTTCAACCTAGAAGTAATTAAAATATTATAAGGTGATACAATTTAGAGTCATTTGATGTGAAAGTGATATTGCGCTCTGCTGCACTCATGCCTGCTGTCTACTCTAACATCTTGGCAAGTGATACAGATTGTCCAGGTTCCAGGTAACATGCAGTGCAGTTTGTTACTCACTAGGTGGCAGAGGAGACATGCTGCGGACATCACTTCAGCTATGCACACACACACACACACACACACACATACACACACAGAGCGATTCATCGTGTGTATGTGTGAACGGCCTGTAAGGAACATCCTGTCCTTTTCGTCCACAAACACACACACACAGGCCTTGTTCGGTCTATCAAATCAGGAGGACAGTCACATCCCCGGCACTAGACTCTGCGTAATGAATCACATCTGAAGCATCATCGTCTGCTTTGTAGTAATTATACCACATCATTATACTAAACATTAATGCAAAATGGCAGCAGATGAAAACATACCTTCCTCCAGTCGAGCTCAGGAGCTGACTTGGAGATTTTGGGCTCAAGCGAAAGCGAGCCTGGGGCCCCCTGAATTCAAACCTCTAAGCCTTTTCAATCCTTCCTGTACATACTGAATCCAGATCCTGGCTTCAGAGCTCGGCATAAGTGGACACGCAGCATTAATGCTAAGTGACGGCATAGATTAACCAGATTAGCCTCCTGCTAGGCCCCTATGAATTCCACCAGGCCTGTTTTTTTGGTGAAATATTGCATGTGACTCGTAGGTATTTAAACATGACTAACGGCCCCAGCTACACTCAGATTTTGTATAAGAAGCCACTAGTCTTAAAGGGCTCCTTGCTGGTAGTCCAGTGTTTGGTGCAGGAAGCTGTCATGACTCAGCAATAAGTTTTTGTGGAACAGTCTTTCAGCAGTGATGGACAACAACTACATGGTTTTTAAATCTCTGGCAGCTGAAATGACAAGTGCTGATGTACATAAAGGACTTTAAAACTAGAGTTCAATAATTGGATTTGAGGTAAAGGGACATTTCACGGACATATATGACAGTACATCAATCATGAATATGTAGTGTTCATAAATATATATTGTACTATATATGTAGCGTACAACAATATATACTATGTGCAAATATATTATAACATACGGTATATAATACAGTATAATATATACTATATTTTGTGTGAAAATGATCCTAATCCTGACGTTATCAGAGTAATAAAATTCTGAAATTAGCTCAGCTTCACATTTAAAACATGGAGCGTGTGTTTAAAAGACACAAAACAATCTAACAAAACGATGCTACTGAATTGCATGATGGAAAGTGTTGGATTACATCACTTGTACTGAGTATAGAGTCACGATATCGTGATCACTGCAGCAGGTTTTTTTTCGCCCCTCTTTCATCTGTACGTTTAAAAGTGCAGCACTGAATCACCGAAATGCTTCATGGCAGAGCTCTCTACAGACACACTCTTCATGTATTTGATTAGAAAAGGTCTGCTGGCACACGGCGTGACTGCCTGAACGTGCTCTGAGTGTAACAGTGGAATGAGTGCATCATGAAGCATCATATCTAAACATAGTGCAGTGAACTCATTCTCCTCTCATACAGCAGGAGGTGAAAGAATGTCCCAGTCAGCAGTTTTTTTCACTCTGAGAACAGCAGCAGAACATAAGAACAGGGGAGAAGAGAGCAAATGAAAGTGGGGCTAATCGCCTAATCCCTACTGCCACAGAAGGATGTGAGGCTCTGCTGGGTGTGACGGTACTTTTCCGTCACCAGTGACATCTGGAGGACACATCCTTCTTCTGAAGCACCTACTGCAATCTGATACTGCCTCTCTCCTTCCCTGTAGGTGTGTGGATGTTCTGTCGTGGACATGGAAATCTATTGTTGTTACTAATAACACTATTCATGCTGGTAACGAGACCTGTGTGTGTGTGTGTGTGTGTGTGGCTGCAGGATCTTCACTCCAGTGATTACAATGACAGCGGAGTGTGTTGTCAGACTTCATGCATGAGCAGATGTATCAGTCTGATGAGAATTTCATTTAATTTCCCTTTTGGGTCTTTAACAATGTGTGTTCCAGCTGCAAATCTATGCTGGTGTCTTACAGATGGTCGTATTTGGCCAGAGAGCTAATTCTCATTATAATGCGCCAGTCTGATGCTATCTTGGGGTATGTAAAGAATGTATGCATGGCTGAGACGGTCTAAAGTTGAAGGTGAGCACTCGAAGGACACTTCACTTGCCGCAGTCCTTATTTCCTGGTTCACTGCTCAGGTGATCTATAGGGGCGGGGATTACTGCAGCTCCACTCCCCGTAAGGCCTGGCAGAGACAAACTGCAATATACAACAGAGGAAGCAGATGCAGGAGCATGACTGATGTCTCCTGTTTCCACAGCATGTCAAACCTCCAGAGGTCAGTGTGGCCTCGGTGCTGCTCGAAAAGAGCTGAGCCACAACCGGTCGAGCCAGTCAGCAGGTGTAGTAGTGTGGATGTAGTGATGCAGAGACGAAGGAAGCTGTAGTAAGAAGGGGGCTGGACACAGAGTCAGGAAGAGGAAGAGCTGCAATGTTCTGCAGGGACAAGGTGACTCCTCTGAACAAAATCACACACTCACGTGCAGAGTTTGTATCACACGTTACCGCAATATTTAACCATCTCCTAGCAACACAAAATATAAAATCAACAGAAGTAGCAAGACATTTAAATCTTCCAACTATGTATAATCATTATATTATAGAACAGATACAGTCAGTACAGTCTTAACTATACCACAACATATCATTCTGAACTTGGGCCTTCAAAGATAAGTCTGCTGACATTCTCATCTTATTGTCAGTAAATTCCACTTTTAGATTACAGCGCTGGTTGTATCCGACCCCAAGCATTGTGTGTGTGTCAGAGGCTGATATATGTTATTCCTCTGTGCGTTAAAGCGCCATTGTTGTCCAGAAACACATTACAGAGCCACATTATTGTACTGGTGACATGTTCCCTTATTACCACAAACATTGTTGTAAATATGTGCTCTAACACCAAATGTTGATGACTCTGCCACTGAAAATAGTTTTTGTTTGAGTATAAAAACCACAGTTGTGCAGGTAGAACCAGTGGGTTTGGAGCTGAGAGCCACAGACGGAGAAGGAAAGTTAGAAAGTACTGGGATATCGTCAGTTTCGTCCTCTGAGGTGAGGGCATGGTTAGCCTAGCTTAGCATTAAGAGTAGATAGTCCAACTCTGTCTCCCAAAAACTACGTTCCTACCCAATCACAGTGCGTTTTCCTTTATGTTTTGAAGGAAATGTATTTCTTCTGAGTCTGACGTAGTAGGTAAGGCTTCCACCTTGATTTTACTCCCTTGTGGATGTGCATATGGAGTCTGTTTGGAACACTCCTTCTATACATGCACCGTAGGTTGTATCTGCATACATTCTAATACATGCGCACTATTTCCCTTGTAGTGTGGCAAACACGTGAACACAATTTTTTTTTTAAGGTATTTTTTTTGGGCTTTCGTGCCTTTATTAGATAGTAAATAGTGAAAAGAGAGACAGGAAAGTGGAGGAGAAGAATGGGGGAAGGACCTGCAGCAAAGTGTCATGAGCCAGATTCGAACTCACTACCACTGCATCAGAGACTTTAGCCCCTGTACACGGGACACGAGCTCAACCAGGTGAGCTATCGCTTCGCCCCGTGAGCACAAACTTTAGGCTGCATGTGGATGTAGGGGTCTAGATGGATTCTCAGGGAGATTTAAGCGAGAATCGAAGTCACACGGACCCTCACAGTCACTTTAAGCACAACACTGGCTTCAGGTTGATGTGACATGCTTCCATTTCCTCTCTTTGAACCATAAGACTGATAATTTCCCAATACTTTCCCTACTGTGTGATAAAAATGTAGGTTTTGCAGACACTACAGGACTCTTGTGGCCTCGCAGTCTCAGCCCAGTGTTACACTTTCAGCATCCGGGTAAATTTTAAAGTCCACAAGAGTCCTTCAGCTGATGTCCAAAATCTCTGTAACTACATATATACGACCGACTGCACATGTGTGCAAGTGGACCGCGTGGGCTAAAACTGTAGTTTAATACCAACAGCTATGTATCTGGGGGGAGTATAATCAAGCCTAATGTCTACAGCACAACTTTCACCTAGAAAACCAGGCTTCATGTCTCTTGTGGGGCTAATATTCTTAGCCTTGAGGGGTTTTTTTTTCTCGCTTGTATACTTTTGAGTTCCCACAGCAATCAAATAAATGGCAAAGATATGTTGACTTCAAACACATTTGTGATACGACCCAAAGGACATGTACTCCAGCAGAAGTGAGAGGCACGACAAATTGAGCTAAACTATATTACATATATTTTTAATAACAATAAACAAACGTAAGAATAGCCATCGTAGTTTTAAGGATTGTGTGATGGGACTGTTGACTAAAAGCCAACAGAAACAAGCGACGCATCATTTTATCACTTCAGGGAATTTATGGAGCTTTTGTTTAGAACAAGTTATTATGAGGATTGTTTTTAAGCATTTTTGTGTTTATCTGATGGTGAGAATAGAGAATACATAAAGGCAAATTGTTTCTATGCAGAATTAAGTGGAGTGTGTTTATTTTTGCTTCAAAGGCAATTCACGAATATTAACACGAGGCATTAAAAACACTAAATATTGAACTAATACAACACTGAAGCCTAAATCAAAAGAATAGAAATTACTTTTGACAAAAACAGAGAAAAAAAAAAGGTTAAGATGTAAGAACATTTCGAATAATGTTCACCACAGTTACACTCCTCTCAGCATTTATACTATTTTCTTTGGCTGTTCCATCTGCCACAAAAACATCTCAAAATTCAATCCACATTGCCATTAATAACACAGCTTTGATCTAAATACTCGATACAGAAACCCGGAGACATCCAGAGTGTAGCAGCTGCAAAACTTCCACTTCGACTTTTTCATTTCACGTCACACAGGAAACCTCCAGCACTGAGACTCCATGTTTTCACAAGATTATATTAGGAGATAAACAGACGCGCTGATGGAAACAATCCCATTGTGTGCTCCTCTGTGGTCTGGCTGACATGCAGGGACCTCATGGCCTTGTTGAAGATAAAAGCTGAGGGTTTAATGCAGTGCGATGGAGAAATATTATGAGTGTGATTTCGAAAGACTCACCACAAACATTCGGTCACAGCAGATTAGTCAGAGCATGCTGGGAACATTTCTGTACTCTCTCTGCAGACATGAAACACCGACAGACATAGTTTGCTCGGTGTGACCCTGAAGAAGGGAGTTTGTGAATGCATGTGGGAAGCAGTCCAGATATCCTGCTGCATCAGCTCTGTGGTTTATGTCAAGTCTGTGTCAAGGATCATTGATAAATGATTTCATTTGTACAGGACCTGCTCTCTTTACATTTCCATTTGTGGTTCTGTCCACAAGACACATAAACAAATACTGCAGCCATTGGTCAGCCACGACTACAGCTCTGTACTGGAGCTATGGCCCAGAGCCTCTGTTTGCTGTGACACCTCAGCTCACGTTATCTGAGAACTGATCTGGTACTGGTGTTCTCTTTCCTTAAATCTGTGTAGCTCTGGGATCGTTTTTCTGCAAACTGCCTAAAACTGTTCAGGGTGTTGAGAACAGTTACAGACAGTGGGATTCTTTCTATGCAACCCTAGATTAATGTCGACATGGAAACTACTACACAAGGCTAATTGTGCACAAGCTTGGCAGTAGTGTGCATGTGCAGAATATGTAGATACAAGCTGCTTCACATGTGTGGAACAAAGTCATCCATGCAAACTTGCACGGACTACAAAAGTAGCATTCAACAGCGTGTTCGTGATGTCCACAGCAATCCATGTGGGCGTCAGCATGGGAGTGCAATCAAGGTTTAGAGGTCAATTCTTGGTTTCCGCTTGATCAGTTCAGCCAGTGTTGTACTTTTTGTGCAAGCAGAAGGTCTGCACAATGTAAAAGTCACAAGAGACACAGAGATCCCTTTGTGCAGCCCAGCAGTGATACCCTAGCTAGTTCAAAACATGTTTTGAGGAAGTTCTAGTCATACTTTTAGCATGAGTCGTCGGTGAGCTGTTGTGCTCAAGTTGCAGTGACAGGTGGAGGTCTGGGTGGAGAGAGAGGTGGGGACTTCATAGACCCCTACATATATGACTGTGGTACATGGAGAAATAGCTGGAAACAGACTTTAAAGACACTGTCTGGTTGCATTGTGGGAAATGTAGGAACCAGTATTGTTGGCGCTTGACCTCATACGAGACACCAGTTTGTAAAGTAAAACACTAAACCAGTGGACTGCACCTTTAATAGCGGCCATTTTGAACTGCAGACAGGTGAGAGCAGACAGGTGAAGGGCAGGCCGGAGGCAGATTGTCCTTTAAAAGCAGACTTTGTTGACAGTATGTGCAACCGACTGGTGATCCGTGACACTGAGTTTGTTGTCGTCACAATAGAAGTTGATGACGTCCACTTTTCTTCTCAGGTTCTCCTACAACTAGTGGTTAAACTCTGACCCTTTATTTTACGGTGTGAAATTTGATACAAATGCTGTTTAAGACTGACACCACAACAACTTCAGTCTTGTTTTTCTTTATAACATACAACAGAAGTGTTGAAATGAACGGACTACGAAGAAGCAGGAATCAGTTCGACCGCTCTCAGATTGACAGTTTAATATTCTCTTATCAGACTGCAGAGAGTCTGTTAATGGTTGTGTGTTTTTATGACTGTAGGGCAGAGCAGCAGTGGCAGGGTGTGTTGTGTTGCTTTCTACCTGCTCTTCAAGGGCATCATGGCTTCACAGTGTTGCCTTTGTCTCACACGTTGGGCCAAATACTCTGTTCTACCTTTCAACAGGTGTTCATTTGAAGTCACACGGCTCCTCGGCAGCACTGTAGGTCCGAGATCTGCTCTGCTTTACCTGATCGGAGAGGAAACACTCCCAGCAATGTCACTGAGTCAAGGTTAGGACACTCGTGGTCCCACCCAGTCAGACTAATGTGAACATGTTTTTATTTTGTGAGATCCAGCCACATTTATCAGCTAAACACATAACCTTTTTTTTTTAGAATAAACGTTCTAATAGAAAAACTGAAGTAAAATGATGGTGCAACAGTTTTTGCAAATGAATACCTGCTTCACCCTTCAGTTTGCATACACCCTTTGTGCAGCAGCGCCACCGCCTCCAGTCAGAGCGAGCTGGTCAATGTTCACGACTCTTATCGCACTTCAGGAAGTCTCATCATTTTCACTATTTACCCAGTTACTGATGCAGCTAATCGATGCAATACAAAAACACACTCATACAATGGAATAACAAATATTTGTTGTGTGGCTAGATATTCAAATCAAACGTAGTTGTACCAGGTTTTTAGAAAATCACTTATTAAGACGCATTCTGTTTATTAATCTGTCTGAAATTAAGTGAGGTTAAGTTTTATTTATATGGCATGTTCATCAAGGTTATTCACTTAACATTACAGGCAAATGTAAAAAACAAACAAACAAACAACTCAAATAAATTGAATTAAATTAATTTAAAAAGGCAGTATAGAAAGGTTCAATATAGTGCACGCAAATATTATAGAATAATTAAAACGAATAGACAAAAACAGTGGAAAAAGACAAAAAATAGGAGAAGCTGATAAATAAAAAAAATTAAAAATTAAAATAGAGCGAAAAAAGGTGCATCCAGTTTAGACTTTATAAAATAAAAGTGTTTTTTTTATTACAGTGTTTCCTGAGAAGTTTGGGCCTCACGTATTGGCTCAACCAATTCGAGTAAACACAATTATTTTTTAACAAGACATCTCAACTCAAATAGAAACAGAAAAGCACTGAAAAGAGTCTTAAACCCGATAAAAACAAGCAGTTGAGATGATGGTCAACATAACGCTGCTGTTATATGTGCTGAAACCACAATCATCTGACGTTGGGCAACAGAAGAGTTTCCCTTTGAATCCTCATCTGAGATTGAGCGGTTTCATAACCTCTGTGTGTGACCGCGTAATGCTTAATTGTCGTCTGTTCAAAGAGCCGGACTCTAATTCTGGAGATCAGGTTATCTGGTGCGGTTCAAATATTAACCATCACATGAATTATTGGAAGCAATGAGCACTAAACTTTGTACTCAGCTAAATATGAGTGAGGTGAGGATTAATTTGTAACCAACGTTTCGCAACATATTTCACCACAGCGGCCGGTCAGGGTGTGTGATCTGCAGGGCCGGAGTTTGGTGACAGCACAGGGAAAAACACTGAAAGTTTAATAGGGAGGGTGTTTGTTACACAATGGACAACAGCAGCCGGCCTCATGCATCATCTGCTGTGGCTGCTAGATCAAAAGTTTAGTCAGGCTAACTGAATCCTAGATTAATGTAGGATTCATTTATACAGACTTTACTCCTCCTGTTACATTTCTCTCAGTGCAGTTATTCCTCGCATTTCCACGTAATAACAGTGAAGTGATGAAACGTGGGCAGCCCTATCTAGTTCCCACCTCCGCTCTGTCATGACATCATGTCCTGGAGTCAGCCGATTGGGTGTCAGAGTCCCACAAAGTAAAACATTAACGTCACTGAATGTATCAGCAACAGAGCGACACAAATGCAGGCCAATCATTGGAACACAGTGTTTTTAATGGAAGCATTCACTCACTTGAAGTATTGCAGCTCGTATGTGGGTCACAGCAGATTGTGTTTGTTTTAGCGTATTTCAAGAGTGGAACTCATTCACGACATCGATGAAAAGCAACATATTTCGTTCCATGTTGTTCAGAATGAGTGTGATATTATCCAAAAGACCAAAGCCAGTGCACCTTCTGACGGTTTTTGATATCTGTCAGTAACTTTCAGCTCCAAGTTCACTGGGTTCTGCTGAACATATAAACCTTACAAACACTTAAAATCATGAATACGGTTTCCTCAAAGAGAAAAGTCTCTGGTTAATCTTGTTTTCAGCAAACAGCAGGAAATAGTCCTGTACTTGGGGACTATTCTTTTGCAGAAAATTGATCTACATTTGTCGTTCCAGTGAGAATTTCTGGCAGCTGGTTGTTGGGGACCCTTGGGTACTTGCAGATGTGGAAAATATAAAACACCATGGATACTACTTGGCTTTTAAACTGCAGGAGTCCATTTGAAAGGCTTTTTATCGTCACAGTCAAGTATTCTGATCAGTATTTATGCCGCCCACATTGGGATTTGTAGTGATTTAGTGACCTTTGACCTTTCAATGTCATCAGATCAATCAAAGTCAAATAAGTAAAAGTAAAATTCTAGGTTGTTGACATTTGCCTCCACTGACTGGCACCGGATCAGTTTGTCAGATACAGAACATGTTTAGAGACATTTCACCAAGAGCTGAATTGGATTGATTGTATTTTGTAAATCACGTTTGTTCTTTTCTTCACTTCTGTGTCGTGAGGCTCCAACATTCCAGGGTCAAGCATAACTTTGAGTTCTTTTCACAGCTCTACTCATTAACCACCAGCTTCGAGAGAGGACATTTAAACTTTCCATTATGATCCTCTGTCAATTATTGACCTCTGGACTGTTATGGCGTGGCCTTGGGTCGTGACTCACAGAAGGACTTCAGACGTTCTATACAGTGAAGTTAAAGAGAAGCGCAGGACGGCTTTACTATCGACAAGTTTCTGTGTTTATCTTCAACCAGGTGCAGGAACATTTTCCTACTGTTTCACTACTGTTAGGTGCGTCCTTTACCCTCGCAGTGAACCCACACTGCACACACAAAGATATCAGTGTCGTTCTCGGAGACAGAATTAGACTTTTTGGTTAATACAAATGAACACTCACACATACAGATAATAAATGACCTCCAGTTCCCTGTCAAGCCTTGATTATGCTCCCTTGTGCGTCACTTTTCTAGTCCACACGGAAAGTGTAACACCAGCCTCATGCTGCTTTTCTCATTCAATCAGAAGCATCACATATTTACACGCTAATTTAAAAATGGTTAAATTCATGTTAGACTGACGTGTGTCACCTCCTGCACCTCGTTCCCTGTGCTGAGGAAAAGAGGGCAGGTGAGAACATCTGTGCAGGACGATGTGATATTTCTTCATCTCTTCCAGTTTGTTTACAGGATGGAGTCACTTTTCCTCCCTCAGCTCCATCGAGGAGCTCTTGTCCGGTTAGAGGTGGAGGTTAATGAACACCAGCCACAGGGACAGATTCTGCACAAGACCGGAACATCATGGTCTCAAAACCATCTCAGAAAAAGCACGAGCACATTTGGTTTCCAATGATGATTATTTTTATTTATTTTTACAGATTTCTAATGTTTACAGATACTATACTGTACCCTAATCTTAGAGATAGATTTGCAGTTTTAATTGAGTATAAGAGCTTCACCTATAACATAAAAAAGGAAATATCATAAACCATTTTTTAAAAGATTTGTTTAAAGTCTATTCACAGTTATAATTTTAAAAACAGAAAAAAATCTGTCAGATAACAGGGAAAATGAGCAGTTAATGCAGTATGTACAGTTTTGCTGTGCATAGCTCTGCATTCAACTTTTTATTAAAACTGAAATAAAACAACATTTCATTTAGTCAACAATCCCATGTAAAGACCAAAACTAAGAATGCCTTTTTTTTCTCTGCCTAACGGCTCTGTTATTGACGAATAAAAGCCATCAGCCGTGCTGCTGCTCTGGATCTCATGTTCCTTCATTACCCTGAACATACACACTCTATATTTTGCCTTATTGTAGTTTATTTTAAGTTAGTCCCTCATACCCTGTCCTGCTGCCCCAAATACTCTCTACAGCACCAGATGTGGATCCACAGCTGAAGTCCCCAACAAATGCAGCATTTCCTCTCGTTTGGGTAAAGTTTGATGAGAAGAACGACAGTAAAAACCTGTTCAAGGAAATCACTGAACTTTTTGTAAAAATGAAATATATTTACTTGATGTTTTGAAATATTTGCTGTTGGCAGAAGAAGAAAATAATTACCAATAAAGTGGGTGAAAAAAAAGAAGCATGAGTTTTGTGGTAAGCCTGAGAATAATTAAACTGCAGGGCTATTTGAGAACTACTGCATGTTTTCAGTTTATAGTGTTTCAGAACGCTTTAGAACATGGTAGGAATCACGATGACCATTTGGAAGGATGTTGCATTTTCTCAGAAAATGTTAACATTGTCAAGGGTATGAATAATTTTGGAGATGGTGTTTTAAATGACAACTTAAAAAAAGAAAGACAGAAATAATTCCAATGTGTTGTTAGGATTTATTAGCAGCTCAAGAATATATTTATAAAAGTGCCTTTTTTACAAACAAAAAAAATATGCATGAACAGCTGATTGATGCTGGAAGGGAATTTCTAGAAAAGAAATGTAAAAGCTGTAGTGTAATCTAATACAAAAGCATACTACTCTATGCTGGTTCATATTTCATGTGTAAAACAGTGTCTACCCCCCTCTTTGTTCAGTCTATGTTGGCTGAAAACAAAACACCGCAAGTGAATCCATCCCTGAGCTCCCGACTCCAGCTGAAATGCCAAGTATCCTGCAGTCCAACATACTACAGCATTCCTCAGAGTGTTTCACCTATAAACAGCTGCACAGAACATGTACAGCAGCAGAGCCCGAGTGCACAACATGGTCAAGGTCAGCAGCTCTGTGTGGGGACAGATAGAGGAGGAAATGACTGTCTAAAGGCCTGAAACATGATCCCGTAGTACTCACCCTACATTCTAAACCACGACTATGTACTATTGTGCTTTTGTTCGCAGTCAATAACGTCAGAGTTTCGCAATCCTTCAAGCAGTGCAGTTATTCAGCGCTAACAAAATCACGGGGCTGTTACAGTGACTGAGTGCTCGAATGAACTTTAGGATGGAGCAGAATGGAGCAGGAGGCTGAATTTCAGCTCTCTCTGACTGCAAATCTGAATGCAAATCTACAGACAGACGGAAGAAAACCTGACACACGCAATGCAGATTTCATTTCATCTTCATTGGCTGTCTGGGAACCGGTAACCCTGAGTACTTGAGGAAGTAAAACTAATACATTACACATTCAAAATAAGGTTTAGAGTCAGCATAGTTTGTCATATACTTTATAAAAAATACTACACGGTCACGCTGAATGTTACAAGGTCATTTTCTCTGGTGTACAACTCCAGGTAAAAGGAAGGAACTTGTTCACCTTGATGGCAGCTTTGCACGGTCCTGTTAATCAGCCTCCTGAGGGTGCAGTTTATAAGTGAGCTTTTTAAAAAAACATCAGTTATGCTGAAGTAGTGTCGGTATTCAGTAAACAGCCTCATTTAGCTACTGTAGGAATCCATATCGTGGCAAGAACCGCTCGGCGAAGCAAAGAGAGACAACAGTCCATCGTCACTTTCAGACGACAAGGTCAGTCAGTCCACAAGACTCCAAGAACTCTCAAAGTTTTGTCAAGTGAAGCTGAACAAACCACAAAACTGAGATGAAACCGGGTCTAATAAGGATCTTAGGTGTGAGTCGGGTCTTTAAGGGGGAACTTCTGCAAAGAAAGGGAGACCAAGAAGAAGAAAACGAAGAAGGAATGAACATCAGACCAGTGAGAATCTAGACTTTGGTCTGATGTGGTACTTTTTGCACTCACTTTTCTGCACACTCTCATAATTCCTGGTGTTTATTTCATATCTTCCAATCCAATCTACACTGTGGTATATCGTAAAAATAAAGAAAAAACCCGAATTAGTGGTTGTGTCCACATTTTTGTATCCCCTTCATATAGAATGGTTGATAGAAGTTGGAACATTATGGTGTTTCCAAGAAAACATGTACCACCACCACCACCACCACTGTTCATGTCAGGGTTAACAATACTGTGTACTGACAACATGACACAAAATACATTCCATTGGTTTTAAGCGGCTTGTTCAGTCGACTTCTACATGAAGAATTTGTGTTTGAGAGGCACGTTTACGGCATGAACAGTAAATTTAACACACAGCCATAAGGCTTGAGGCTTAACTTATTACTCCAAATGTCAAAAAATCCCTTCAGTAATAAAGAAATTATTCAAATAAGCAATTTAAAAAACTGGAGACATCTTGACGTATCACCACACTGTAGTTCCTACTGAAGTTGTGCGATGTGGTAATGACAGTAATCAGTCACGCCTCTTTCCTCTCCCTGTGAGTGGAAATCAGCAGAAAATGGAGTGATGGAATCCACAGCGCTGTTTTAATTAATTACTAATTAACCTCTTTGACCTGACCAGACGCTGCAGTGGGACAACCTCAGGTGACGAGTAGAAGCAGCTTTCAAACCAAGCAACTTATTTTACAGTATGCAAGAGCCGTGAGTAAATACCTGTACAATATCACTGAAATGCCAAATGATTCAGCATTGTATCAGCTCTCAATAACTGCATTATTTCTGAGTTGAACAGCAGAGTATTTAATCTTATGAACAATCAAAACCAAAAGCTTAATAAAGTATATTGGAAATAAAGGCACAAACTCACTGCAACGAAAGTGAATACACCTGTGGACTTTCTCAGTTATGGGCCTTTTTATGCCTTCATCATGGCTCCAGATAAACAAAAGAACTGCCAAAGAAAGTGAAAAATCTATCTGTAAGTCTTAAAATTGATGTAAAAGCATGATGAATATTGGGAGCATATTCTTTGGCTAGATATTTGTACAGCTTCGTTGGAGTTCCACATGTTTGGTGTGTTGGTCACAGTGAACGCATCGTCCCAACAGTGAAGCACAGAGATGGGAGTGTGATGATATGGAACGGCATGAGTACAAAAGGTATTGGGGAGATGGCATTTATAGATGGAGCCATGGATGTCTGTGGATATACCAAAATACTGGCTGAGATGACTTCCAGTCTCAAGGCACACCACCAAAATCAGGGAAAAAAAACAGTCAAAGCTATGACCTGGCCAAGTATGTTGTCTGACTTGAATCTAATGGAACACATCTGCTTTATTTTAAAGAGAACGCAACACAACCCCTCCAGCAAAGAGCAGATGAAAAGATAGGGAATATTAGAGAAAGGGCAAATTAGTTTAACTGAAACAGGATCTCTGTTTTACCGCGGACAAGCATATTTCCCATAATGTTTTGGGGATTTGCCACATAAACTGTAGGTGGTAAAAAACATAAGATGGTCCTTTAAAGTTGGTCATACTCAGCAGTATTCTGTCACACAGGTGAGACTGGTTGGAGTCCACCTCAGACTGGACGTTATGAGTGAACAGATGCACCTACAGCCATCATGCATACTGCTAAAAGTTGCGAGACTCCAGAAACCGAAAATGGGATCTGTGCAGGCCTTAACCAGGAGGATTCGCTTTCACCTTGAGTCCACCCTTCCCCACACACCACTACACATGTTTACTGTGTACACAAGCTGACAAAAGGCAGCAGTTGTCTAGGCGTGGTCGCCGTTAGACACTAGGCTGTATTACTTGAAAAAAAATGTCAGGCTTTATCCCCCTGGCTGCACCATAAACCCTGCTTCTGTGATTCCAGCCTTCACCTGAGCTCTGTCATGTAAACAGGAAATGAGCATTTTCGTTGGGCAAATTATGACCAATTTTGGATTAGGACAGGTAAACAGCAACATCTTAGTTCTCAGCAATTATTAGAGCTTGTCCCATCACGTTGGTGCAGGTCACCAGTACCACTAGGCCTGCAGGAAAGCTGAAACTGTCATAAAAAATAAATATTAGTAGGTCATAATACAATTTGTTTTACCGTAGTCATCATGAACTCCACCTACCTGCTTCTCTGAGCAGATTCAAATTCAATTCTCAAATATGCAAATGCAACAGAATTACCAACTAAGTGCACCTGAGAAAAAAAAAAGTAAGAATACTTTTTCACCTATGAAATATATTTTAAAGGAAACATAGTGCCACATGATTTATATTGAAACGTTCACCGCAGTTGTTTAGCAGTTGGATATTCTAATAATCAGTATCCACACAGAGAAATGTAAATATGGCTAAAGGTTGTGTGGCAATAATCCATATTGTTCTTATTGTTGACGAATCCCACTGAAAGGCTAAAACGTCCATACTCTGTCTGTGGCACTCGGCCTTGAGCCTACTAGTTCAGACATGAATCTTTAAAAACAGTTTTAAAACAGCTAATTACTTCTTAGCAAACAAGAGGAAATGGTGTATTTGCTGGGAGCTTGTCAGAGGTAGATTCATCCTCATTTGTTATAACCTTACAGGAAAAAGTGTTTCATTAGGTTGACATAGTGGGCCAGGTGACCTTTTGCACTCATGTAGCCCCAAAACATCCCACTCCCCCCTCCGTGCTTCACTGCTGGCACTATGCATTCACTGTGGTAGTCCTGTCTAGGTTCACGCCAAACATGTTGGAACCCATCTGAGCCAAATTAAATTATCTTGGTCTCATCTGACCAAAAACACTCTCTCAACATTCATCAGGCTTCTTGAATTGTTCTTTAACAATGTTTTGTTTTTCATTTCTATTGATGACTCCAGTCCCAAGTCTGAAGTTCAGTTGGTCAGAGTACAATAATGCAAGTAGCACACTGTCCTTGACATCACTTTGTTAGCCACAGCTTTCGTCACAGGCAGTTATGCTCATTGGAAATCACAATGTTTTTCCAATTTTGTGTCAGCGATCACAGCTTTACTCACTTTTGTTGTCTACTTTGGGGCCTGTATCGTAATACAGTCTCTCAAAAGTATTTAGTTTTTATTACTCATACAAGGAGATGCTCCACTGTTCAACTAAGAAGTAATGCAATTATTGGAAAGAACATAATTTTGGATCACTTTGCATGTGACACCACACAGGAGTGTACTCACCAATCTATGGCCCACCCAGTTCCCAAAACAGCTCTTCTTTTTTTGAATAATGCAGAATCATACTCAAGGCTCCAAGGTGCTAAATGGTTTGTGGTAAGTGGTGACTTCCTGTGACTCAAAGCTCGATGTTTTTGTGGTTCAGTCAGGTCAGGATCCTCATCAACCTGTCATTGCACCTGTTGACCTGTAAAGCCCTTTGGACCTGCACTTGTATGCCTTCAACAATCTGTAAAGTTGCAGTTGACAGATTGTCCGGACTTGACGCTTGACCTTTTGGATGTCAAATGCCACCACTTTATCATTTTAATATTATTACATGGGACATGTGCGTGGAATTTTGTCATAATTAATGTCTGAATCCAAAGTAAGGTTAAATGTCAGGATTATATTTACAGTTCGGAAGTTAAATTATTGTCAAGACGTGCAAAACAGGTCATGTGTGTCCTTCCTTCATGAGACGCTACATAGAGTTGGACAGCACTAGAGATTTGACTCATCTTGTCCTTGTGGTGATATTTAAAGGTCAAAACCACCATGTGTACAATCACCGGCCAATCACGCCTACACACACATGTTTACATTCAAACATGGCTCAAGAAACCCAGATGACAGCACAGTGCTGAGTGATCTTACACATGCATGAAAGAAAGAACACACACATAGCTCACTCAGCCAGACAAGACTGCAAAGTTGAAGGACAAATATGAGTGTTATCAACATTATTTGTGGGAGTGTAAATGAGTACAAGGCAGATGCAGGGCGATGGTGGTGCATGTGATTTCTTGATAGTCAAACTTGAAATCGTTTTCAAATTTCACGTTTCCTATTATAAAGAGATAAAGTCTTTCCACATTAAAAATAGAGCCAACCCAACAGGTGCTGATATACCTTGAACCCTAAGCTTCTACACCTATGACTCTGAAGGAACTACAAGCTCAAGTGGCTTAGAAGGGAGAGACTACGCATACAACAACTTTTACTTCATCAGCAGTCAATGCTTTTGGGAGCGTGGTAAAGAGAAAACTACTGCTAAAAAAAAAAAACTATTAGTATATCTCTACTAGAGTTCATCAGAAGACACATGGGGGACTCTAAAGCCAACAGGAAGAAGGTTATTTGGTCTGATCAGACTAAAAGTTAGCTTTTTGGTCAAACTTGGCTCTATGTTTGGCAGAAACCAAAGGCTGCACACCATCACAAACACAGCAACCCCACCATGAAGCATGGTGGTGGCAGCATCATAATGAGGGGATGCTCTGTTTTAACTTTGACACAAAAGAGTCTTTTTGTAAATTCTTGTCAAAAAAGATAAATCATATTGAAATTTATCAAGTAAAGAAAAGCAATCAAAGGAGAAAACTTCCAGGAGTGTTGAAAACTTTTTATAGTCACTGTTTGTTGTTGTGTAAACATGTAAAAGGTCCTGCGAGCAAGGCTAGCACCAGTACTATTTTGGCCATGTCTACTGTTGAAAAAAATTGCCTCAAAAGTGCCACAGAGGACATAACGGGACACACTGTCATCACGAGCCAAAAACACAGTTTCCCCTGTTAACATGTCAACATTACAAATGGAGTCCCTACATATCATTACCCAGAAAGGAGCTAAACTTGCTGACTAAAACTGTGTTTCAGTGTGGATGCAAGGTCAAAGAACACAGAAAAAGCTGTGTCTATTAAGAAATACAGTGCATTTGAGCTCAGATAGAAAATTGGCTCATCATATGGTCCGCACCTACACATACACAAACAAAATATATAAACGGTGACAGATAATTCTTTATTTCCATATATACAGCTCATTTAATATTCTTTGGAAGTACATGGGTTTTATCTGTAGCTTGCACATTTTTGTGTTTCAGCTGGGGATTGGACTTTTTTTTATTTTGAAATTATGTGCATTTTTTCAGATTTGAGTTTGGGATTAAATATCTTTTTTAGCTTGATCAGCTAGTATATATATGTGTTCCCTTTTGTTTATTATTCATCTGGTCAGTTACTTTGTCATCAGCCTAAGTTAAGTTCATTTGACTCCTTGTATGGGCCCACAGCTTTATGGCTTGTTTTTTTTTTTTAAAAAAAGAAAATTTCAAAAATTAAACACTTATTTTCAAAATCCTCCCTTGACTTTGGTCCCTTGACTGACCCCTGGCACCGGCAGCAGAATTGCCCTTGAGGCCGGCTTTACAGAGAGGATATAGGAGGTAGAAGGCAGGATATATATACAAGTTTCAACTATGTGTATACTTGGCAATGCTGTGTAACTAGAGCTTATTATCCCTGTGGTGTGAGGGGGGTGGATGCGAGGAGGGGTTCACTGCACACAACCACTCAGGACACCCACCGAGTTAAACTGGGAACAGATATGAGCCACACAAGCTCCAGCTGAATTAACTCCATTTTGTTAGTGAAGGGAAGAAATGACTGTATTGTTTGTGCTATAATGACTGTTTTAGAGGAACCAACATCATTCAGAATTGCAGGTTGCTACACTGTAATCTGGCATTCTGTGTGTGCCTTGTAATTGTTGGCATGCAGTGACTTAACCTGAACAGTCATACAGAATTACAAGTCTTTAGCTACGCATGGACACCTACTAGACTCAAAAGCCTATATTTAAAAAAAAAAACACTTTGGTTTATGGTTGTTTTCCTCTGCTCTGTCAAATCAAATCATCACACAAAAGGCTGTTAACCAATGTAAAAAAGTGAAGAAGGATGCTTCAAAACAGCTGGGAACACCCTTTGGCTTTAAAACAGCAACTCAGCGCATTTGCACAGAGATTTTCAAGGTACTTGGCAGGTTGGTTGGAGTTCTTCTGTGGATTTAATGTTTCAGTGTCTGCTTTCTCTTCATGTATTCCTGACCAACTCCATAATGTTGAGATCAGAGCTCTTTGGGAGCCGCACCATCGGTTGCAGGACTTATTTTCATGCTTTATAATGAATTTGAGCAATCAGATGATATTATGTGATAGAGAAGCATTTAAACATCTCAAGTTATAGTGGCATTGAGGCAAGTAGACATATAATCTCACCCACATCCTTCTCAATGCTGTAATTTGAAAGATCAGAAGAAATCTGAAAATGTAAATTAGCTAAATTCAGTCTGTGTACAAGTTTAAATGTGTTCTTTATGTATATATATATCATCTTGTTTACTTTAATCTTCATGTCAATAAAGCAAATTAAATTGATTTAAACCAGCCTCTCTAATTGTGATTTTTCAAAGGCTCATCAGTTCTAAATTAATTTATACTAATTATCTAAACTTATTTCTGTATGGGTGGTCTAACATCTGTGTTGCAGGTAAAATAAAAGTAGCATCAAAATGTAAAAAATAAAGTGATTTGTGCATAAGCAACAAAATTGTACGGGTCAAAATGACAGCCAATAGAACGACATGTTGACCAATGAAATCATCACAGCCTCCTTGCAGGTGCATTACTTCTATCGGCATCCTTTACTGTATAACCAGGTTGACCCACTCCCATCCTCCAGGACCTAAAATACGAACATCTGGTTTGTTGTTGGAATTTTGGAGTCAATACATAAATCATAATTTACAGTTTTACTATAATAGCTAGATTTAACAGTAGCCCCATGGCACACTGGCTTCTGTCGAGTCGCATTGCGTCGCAAGAGGAGAAAATTAGGTCACTTAGGTTTTTTACAGCACCTCTTATGGAAAGCTACAGTGCAGATCTAGCAGCACAAATCGCCCAAAGACCTCAACTAAATGTTTTGTTTTAATGGTGTTATCACTTTGCTCAACTTTAATTGGTAAAGACGTATTTGTAGCAGGGGAATGCAAACATGATAACTGGCTTGGCTTTCAGGGGTTAATTACGCTTCATGATTCAAACACTGTTTCTGGGAAACAAACAAGAAAATAATACATGTGTCTCTGTTATTCTTGTCTCCAAATCTCAGCTTGCTAAAACATTAGAACGCAGTGACGATTTCATTGGTCAGCGTCAAAGCTGGCATTCTATTGGTTGGAGACTTTTAACAAAGATCAGAGAGCATGAATCTGAGGAAACAAGTTTCACGAGTGCAAAGTAGCAGTGTGAGGCACAGGAAATGTGTGCAGCTGCAGAATACATGAGTGCAGGCGGTTTTGAGCAGAAGAGGAGCACATGTGCATTCAAAAAAGACGACTTGAGAGAGAGGTTGGGGTTTTCAGTGAAGAAATAATGCTCTCAAAGTGAAAATCTTGATTAACCTCCCATGACCTAAACTCTTGTTTGATATGCTTTTTTTTTTAAATTATTATTTCTGTTTGCTATTTGAGCTTATTGGAACCTGATAAGTATAAAATCTAAATATCATCATAGATGGTAGTGTAAGTGTCCACACATGAGACCATAAAGCCCCAGTTAAGCAGAATTAACTACTGTGGTAAGATAACCCAAAATGTGATGTCCATTCATGTGGTGCCAGATCAAAAAAGATCAGGCGCTATGTTGATTGATGCTGCATCATCTCCATCATGAAGCATGGTGGTGGCAGCATCATAATGCTTCTCTACAACAACTGTAGTGTCAAGATGTTGACTGAGACCTACCCACACGGGCTCAGTGCTTTAACTGTGCAAAGGTGCATCGACTAAATACTGACTTGAAGGGGGTGAATGCTCATGCACTTTTTTTTTTTTTTAATCAGTTGACTACTTTGTAGAAATCTGAGTCTTTTTGTAAATTCTTGTTAAAAAAAAAGACCAACTATATTGACCACTGGCCTAGATGTGTTTGTGTCAACAGTCTTCCTGTCAGAGTATACATATACATTAAAAAGAGGCAGACATTGGTGTTAAGGGGGGCGTCTTCCCCCGGTTTATCCTTCCTGGTAATGACTGACTCTACCTACACAGACTTATCTGCAAAGCTCAGCCAAAATATGTATGCTGCTTCATGTCTGCCTCTGAGGCTCTCCGTCCGTCTTTCTGACGTCAGAGCGACGCACGGCTCCTCCGCCCTCTGATTGGCCGCCGCCGCTCCGCCCTCCTCCAAGGTAACTTGTTGAGAGTTTCGGGCGGAGTCGAGGAGCAACGGTTTATATTGGGGAGCGCGACAGCGGAGCGAGCCGGGTGCCTCTTCAGCGGGTCGGGACTCGGGTGACAGTTTAAGAAGAAAAAAAAAAATATTACAAAAAAAAAAAAAAAAGAAGAAGCAGAAACTGTTTGCGGGGGAATAAATCAACATGCCTTCGAATAAAGATGACGGCGGCTGGAAGAAGTTTGTGTGGGACTCGGACAAGGGCGAGTTGCTCGGCCGGACCGGCGGCAGTTGGTGTGAGTACGGTTGAAGCTTCGGAGGAAACGCGTGTTCACGGGTTGTTGCCGGTCGCCTCGTGTTTCCTCCCACCTGTTTGATTTGACTTTGCTGCAGGAGCAAAACTGCGTCACGTAAAAATAATAAGACGTTTAAAGAGAACGAGAAAAACAAAACAAGTGTCAGCTCCTCTCAGTGTCTCTCCTCAGAAACACGCGTGATGAATGAATGTAGATTTTGTCATTTAACCGAGCAGGTGATGTTTGCTCATTCAGGAGGCGCTGCGGTGCGGAGGAGAGCCGCTGATGATTGGAGGTCCACAGAGGCAGTTTGTTGTCGGGGAAACGTCAAGTTGTCTTTCAGCAGTTTTTTTTTTTTTTTCGGAAACGGGCAGGCAAGGGGTTAAAAATGCATCATAGTCCAAGGTGAGTCAAGGTGATCGGGCCTGCTCGGATATGGAGAGAAGGGACTATCGATCCGTGTCGGGTTCCTCTGATCAGATGTCAGTGTAATCTAACGAACAATACAACTGATTAACTTGTTCGACCTTCCTTCTCCTGTTTCCCTGGCAGCGGCACTGCGCATGTCCTTGTGCCTCCTCTCAATGTCACAGCTCCTCGGTCCAGTCTAGACAGCAGCACCTGTGCTCAAAGTCCTGTTTCAGGAGCAGGATGCCTGCTCTGCTCCTGCAGGAGCTCCTGAGCTGCTGCTGCACATCAGCCCCAGCTGGAGCTCCTGTTTGTCCTTCTGAGGTCATCTAAAAGTGCTGATGCATCTGGGAAGTGTGCCATGCGCAGTGCTGTGCTGAAGGTTGAGATGAAAGGACATCCCTAACCTGAACCAAAGAGTTTGAGCCACCACATGAAATCAGCTGTGTTGTTACGCATTTCTGCATAATATCCATGAGTGGAATGCAAATCGTCTTCGTGCTGCGTTTGTGTGTGACACGAGGTGCTGTAGATATCTCAGGAATGTCAGGTTTATGGTTCCCAGAGGAGCGTTTATCATATGTCCTTGCATCTAACAAGCTCAAGTAATGTGTCATGTATTAGTGAGGGCAGGCTGATGTGACCTTGTGACATTGCCTCATGCAGCAAAATGCAGGACTGATGTATAGCCTGAAGATATGAAGAGTGAACCTATAGTTTGCTAGCTGCAAGGTTAACTTCCACTGAGCTTTCTTTTATTGCTTCCCAGTACAGCTAATGGAATTTGTCATGCTAAAAACTGATTAGTGATGAGCCAGCAGTGCTGTGACTCCCTACCACCTTGCATGCACATGCTGCACAGCTGAATTCCTGTAAATCTGGAAAGACAGTTCCTGCCACCAGGATCATGTTATCATGAATGCTGGGTTGTAAAGATGACCATAAAAGACGACATTGTGTTGAAGGTAAAGGGGCGTTTCTCACTTTAATGGAAAACACATTTAGGCATTAGAATCAGATTTGGTTTTATTACCAAGTAGGTTTTCACATACATGGATTTGATTAGGCGTTTTGCTGCATAGCTGTAAAACACGGACGAGAGGAAAAGTTTTAAAGTAGGATAGAAGATTGAAAAAGCAAGCATGGCAAATCAAAGTAGTGAAAGTCATGTTTCCAGTGTCATTCAACTAACACATTTTCAAGAAAATTTCTTTTACATATGGAGGAATCTGTACAATACCAACAGTACTTTATGTTTTTGTTATTTCCCTCTTGTATCCCTGCAAATTTCCCAGCTATGGGGAAAATAAAGACTTTTATCTTGTCTCTTACCTTCTCAACAGTCATTTGTCGTCTTGTCCCAAGCAGCAGCTCCGTTTGACTTTTTTGCCAAATCTCTGCAGACCAATTGAATTTAAAGCACCAAATTATTGATTTCAAAACTCTTTATCCCCTCTGAAGTTAGTATTCCCCAGAGACACAGTTGGCAGCACCTGCAGCGTTGAGTCTGGATGATGTATGAGCCTGCACGCTGCACTTTTGTCTCTGCGTGCTTGTTCAAGCTCTGTCAAGTTGCACAGTTTCTGGGAGGATGCAGTCCCCGTGCAAACACTGGATCCTATTTTATGGTCTCCTTGTGTTTGGGTTGCAGCCTGGTAGGGGTTCTGCTGCCTTCTTGTGACCTTTTATTCTCCTCAGCATGTAGCTGCTGCCAGCAGGCTTCCCTCTCGGGACGATGTGTTTCCCCTGATGTGTGGTGTTTAGCGTAAACCAATTATAGCTGTCCCTCAATGACCAACGAGCCTAATAGAGTTAATTAATGTGTGCAACTTTATAGTCTCATGAAGCCATAAAGCCTTCTGCCGCTCCTCGGCTGCCTCCTGCATGCCTTGTGGCAAACACAAGCTGATAAGTCATGTGAGGCTTCTTTCAACAGCACCGTTTTCTTCACCACACTGACACACACAGTGACACATGTAACGCTTAATTTATATTTACTCTCTTGTCAGCCGAGGATCTTGGCAACCTCGCTCATCAGTGCTCCTCTCACTCACAATTCATTAAGATAACGAGTGTGTCTGGATGTTAACAGACAAATAAGCAGTTTGTTTAACCTAAAATAATCACCTGTCACACCTTAGTTACACACAGACTGCAACAAGAAACCCTTACCACACTGAAATGTTTTGCACCAATGGACCGTAGAACAAGGTGGTGAATGCCTCTTTTTTTTTTCTTTTTTTTTTACACACCGTGTCAGTCCACAGTTGTGCAACTGTTATCAGTTATTGTAGTGTTGCTCAATCATAGTGTGGCTCTTGTAAACCTGTTGACCTGTTCACAGCGAACACCTTCGTCTTGGGTTTTTTCCAGTTTGACAGCTTCTAACAGTGACAACACACTGTAGAGACAGAATGTAGCGAACGTTAGAGGATAACATTGTGGCTTTTTCTGTTTAGTGGAAATATATACAGTTATATAATCCTGTCTGGTTCTATTACGAAACTTGTAGTGTGCTCAAAACAATGGTTTCCTGTGGTGTCATTCGAAAGTGTCCAGATAATTGTGTTGACGACACGATTTTTGCACCAACTATAAACCACTGTGATGTGACCTACTCGCTGTAGTTTAACCTTTAAGCTCTCTGGAGAGTGTTGACACATTCTTTACTTTTTCTCCTTCACAGTCAAAATTCTGCTGTTCTACGTGATTTTCTACGGATGCCTGGCAGGGATCTTCATCGGCACCATCCAGGCCTTGCTGCTCACCCTGAGTGACTACAAGCCCACCTGGCAAGACAGAGTTGCACCTCCTGGTAAGAACCGATACCCACTTCCTGTCAGATCGCGCAGCACTGTGCAGATCTGCCTCGGAGACTCTCAGAAAGAAACCTAATTAACACACTGTTTAGTGACAGCCAAATGAATTAAGTGTGGCTGGGAGATGCAGCCTAAAAATCAATTACAGTCCACAATCAATTCAGTTGATGCTGATAATTCATAATAATTTTTTATCAACATAGTATTAACAAAGACTACAAAAAAGATTTACTTTGAATTTAATCACTTTAACCTGTTCATCAGGATACACAGGTAATGATGTTAGTGTTTACTACACGAAGAAAGAAATGGACATATAATAAATAGGAATAAAGAAGTGATGTCATGCAGTGATGAGCCTTGGGGGGAGCACACCTGGGGTTTGTTCTGGCAACCAAACGTTGCCTTTGAGTGATCTGCTTTTCATTACATCTAATCAAGTGAAACAGCTGAACATTCTAATGGATATTTTTCTTACTTCTTCTCATGAAGTCTATCGTTTCATCACCCAGGGACAGATTAAAGTACCAAGTGGGGTCATGTTATGCTTATAAGAGGATCTTGTGACAACATTTTCTGTACATAGATGGAAGCTAAACCTGCCTGAATGGGTCTGCGTGATGAGTTCCTGAGTTTTTGTAATTCCATATGCTCGCGGTGCTTACTCAGTGGATCAGAGCCTCACTGACCTTGCGGATGTGACAAGACTGTTTTTCATCAGTCTCAGATTAATGCATATGTAAAGCATTCTGGTCAATTTATTTTGGCAGCTCAGCTACATAAATTTGATCCTGAAGCCAACTGCATGTACTTATATTTTTACAGTCTTTTTATTCAGAACTTTTGGATTGTGCATTCAAGTTGATTCTTGACTCATTTTCTTCCTTGAGCAGAAGTTTGTGATGTGCAGTTGCACGGTGAGGTTTCTTTCATGCTGAATTCAGCACATAAATGTGATGACACATGTCCACCACAAGACCAGTGAAGGTCACGTGATCAGAAGCTCCAGATCAGCCACTAAATGGACCCTTGTTGAGGTAGTTTTCTCAGCTACTGTATCTGAGGTCAAGCGTACTCTTCAAATCTCAGATATCATGCACAATGCACTTATCTTACTTGAGTAATGGTAATTTACCTGCAGGTTAGATGTTGTAAAGATACTGATTTATAATCAGATTGCTTATCACACTGAAAAACTACAAGTTGAGGCCATCAGAAACCAAGATATGCTCACAATGCAGTGTCATTGATTCTTTGACGAGGCTTAGAAAGCCAGTGAAGCTTCTCCAAACCTATTGATAGTGCAGTAGCAGAGCTGTTGAGCCTCACAGTGCACGTGCTCACATAGCCTCAGGTAACATGGCTGCATGTTGTTTTGGAAATGAAGTCTTCGTATTATCACTGCCCCGGCGCAGCCTCCCCTGTGTACACACCACAGCCTGGTTTCCATGGCAGGGAGGGCCAGCTGGGGTTTACCAGGCCACACTGAGTCTACGTGGAGTTCAGTCAACGGAGTGACTGTTTGACAGCCTACTTGAATAGGAGGCGTATCTGTTTGTGTTCATTTGAGGTCATCCAAACACAGTCATGTCACATGAAGATCTACTGTCAGTGACCTGGCGTCCTTTCAGCTGATTGGAGTGGACGCAAGTAATCGAGCGGCATGCACTCAGAGTGGAAATGAAAATACTGGTGTGAAAATCTACACAAACTTTCAAACAAAACTCCATTTTAATGCCTCTGTTTATGTTTCACACATGTGTAACTAGCTTGTGTGCCCCTTTATGGAAACAGGATAACCGTGACTAGAAGTACAGAGAACTCAGAAATGTGTTTTGTGTAGCATAACACATTTATTTTACAAAAAACTTCAAAACCCAGAGTCAGCATGTTCAGCATTTTCCCAAGTGACCACAGATGTTGCAAACAATGGAACAAACTGATGACTTTACAAAATATAAGTACTTCAAACTTGCATTCCCTTTGTTTGCATCCTTGTCCCTCATAAGTATAAACAGTGATGACGTCTTTGAATATTTTGTTTATCAGGGTTGTTTTGGGGGCAAATTTTTCAATGAGGCGTGTAGAATAAAGTGGTTCTTGATGAACGATGCTGATTTTAAGCTTAGATTTGGTCGACAGAACCAAAAGTCAAACATGATTAGTTCAAGGACTGTAGTTTGAGAGGATTAATACAGAACTACCGACGCTCACTTAATAAAAACATCAGAAAAATACGAAATATTGGATCCTATAATCTGCCAATCCCTAGTTGATACACATGCAACATGCAGCTAATAGATTAGGTTAGAACAACACATACCAGCAGTTAAAATGTGCTCCTAAAAGCACCGTGTTCCAGTCTGATATTTCTGAAGACGAATCATCAGCTTTCATACCCAGAGTCATGAGATCAGTTTCATCCGAGTCCGAGACATTTTCAGACTATATTCAGCCTGTTCAGCCCTTTTTAGCAAAGAGACTGGAAGCATGAGGAAATACTATCTGCTCCCCGGATGCACAGACATGATACTGATCTTGATCAAATTGTCTGAATGTGCAGAAGTTTCCACATATTTGGTTTTTCCAGAAGGTGTCACACTGAACCATGACATTGAAACTCAAATGTTAAGTTGTCGTTTAAAATTTGATTGAAGACGGGAGGGTTGTTTTTATTCTCTGGTACCAGGATGCGCACATGGAACAAGAGTTTGTTGTGTGTTGGACAGAAATCATGAAGAATGTAGAGTCATTGACGTATTGTTCTCGCAGGCCTTTCGCACACCCCGAGATCTGAAAAAGCTGAGGTGTTCTTCAGCCTCACCGACATGGAGACCTACCTGCCTTACACCAGAGCTTTGAGGGATTTCCTCAACAAGTATGACGACGAGAAGCAGAGGGACCAGATGAAGTACGAGGATTGCGGAGGTAGGTTGCTCTCCAACATGCCATCTGCTCTTTCTGCTTCCAGAAATGGAACAAGAGAGAATCATGTTTCAAGTGTTCAGTGAAAACCTATCATGTCACAGCGGGAAACAAAATCCACAGACACACAAAGAATTTCTACATGTCTCTGCATCATTTATACCACTTCCCCAGAACGCAGCCTGACAGTTTGGTATTCTTGGCAAACTGGGTCTAAGAGGTTAAAGATTCATCTGCTCTGGCAAACCTTCATATCACTGCATGCTGACACCTTGCCTGGGGTCTAATTCAAGCTTGATAATAAACAGGATGTCATGTTCTCAAGTGAAGGAAACTCAGTGGACTAAAAAAAAAAACGGTCTTCAGGGTTTTAGTAGACACATTTCACAATCTGAATTAACCCTTCCAATGCTGTTCCAGAGGAACCTACAGAGTACAAGAACCGGGGCGACTTGGAGAGCGAGGTGGGCATCAGGAAGGCCTGTCGTTTCTCCCGTACCCTGCTGGGCCCCTGCTCCGGCATTGAAGACCCCGACTTTGGCTTCAAGGAAGGCAAACCCTGCCTGATTGTCAAGCTCAACAGGATTGTCAACTTCCGTCCAAGGGTAACTTTAAAGGATTAAGTCTGTTTTGGCAGTTTTTTTGTAATCTGTGATGATGTTAAACACGAGGCTCGCTGAAACACTTTCCCACCTGATATTTACTTATGATCTGGATCATGATATGTGATCATAGACATCTGCCTGCATTGTGATCAAATCTCAGCAGATTTGCTGGTCACAGGTCATGCGACAAACAGCCCAAAGCCACTTGATATATCACACGTTAAACGCCAATCACAGCCAGTGGAGAAGCTACAGCAGCGCTCGCTCATCTTCCCCCGTCCTGACCTTCATCTGTCACAGACCTGTCTGTCAGCGTTCCCTGAAGATGTTAGCGAGGCTGCTGTGTGCTTAGGATGGCTACAGAAACCCAATATTAAACAAGCGACAGGGTTAAATTATTCAAGCTCCAACATCATCACTTCTCCTCCCACTCACGGGAGACGTTTATTTATTTGTTATTGCTACGTGTGTGGTTCACTAGAATCGGATGATGCTTGTTTTCACAAATCTGACGAGTCCAGGAGGAAAAACACAAGCGATCTGTGATAAATCCAGTAAAAGTTAATTGCATACGTCGGATGTTGTTGTACATCAGCAGCCCTCACACAGAGTTAGCTAAATTATACAAACTTGGCTTAATGATTAACCAAGTGGTCAGAGCATCGTCTGAACTGTCTCCGAGCTGCAGATTTAGTGTTCTGACGACTTAAAGCAACTCTGTCTTGGTTTATTTTTACTCTCCTCTAACCTAATGTTGGTGTTGGCAGAAGTAGAAGTGCTCTGTTCTCTTATGTAAAATGATTCATGCCGCAGAGAGAAAGTCCTGTCAAAACAAAAGTTCAGTTTTTAACCTAAAGAGAGGAACATTTAATAGAGAATTTTTGTTCCTAATTTGTTTTTTTTCTCTGAGCACTGTTAATGAACCAGATCGATAAGCGAGTCCTGCTGAAGTAGTCTCAGTGGAGTTCTAATGAAGTCTGTCTCCTAACTGGTCTTCTTTATTCAGCCTCCCACCTCTAATGAAAGTATTCCTGAAGAGGCTCAACCCAAAGTGCAGCCCAATGTGATCCCTATCTACTGCACCAACAAGGTACACGCTTTATTTTTCACTTTAAAACCCGTTTCTCAGAAGGAATTTTCATCCACAAGTCTGCCTGAATTCATCACGTGTCACCTTCGTTTCTTCCAGAAAGAGGAGGACGCCGGTAAAATCGGGGAGATCAAGTACTACGGCATCGGCGGCGGCTTCCCCCTGCAGTACTACCCGTACTACGGCAAGCTGCTGCACCCTCAGTACCTGCAGCCGCTGGTGGCGCTGCAGTTCACCAACCTGACCCAGAACACTGAACTGCGCATCGAGTGCAAAGTGTACGGAGAGAACATCGACTACAGCGAAAAGGACCGCTACCAGGGACGCTTTGACATCAAGCTCCAGGTGAGCAGTTTATGACGGACATCAGGACCGTAGCAACCTTCCCGGACCGCCTCTTCCCCCTCCTCTGCCCCCTAAATACCAATCTGTTGTAGGAGATGATAGCGAGGGGGGGCAGGGCTGTAGCGGTTAAGTCAATCACAACTAGTCTTGAACGAATTAATGAAAGAAAAAAAAAAAAACCTGTTAGGGGACCGATGTGTAATCTGTCTGCTTTCATCACTAGCTTCTACACTTCTGTCTAGCCTTAGAGTGTAATTTAGAGGAAAAGTAGCTATAGGCCCAATTAAAAAAAAAGAAGAAGAAATATTTATTCTGCTGTAAATGAGACTTTTCCACAAGCCATGGGACATTGTTCATCGATGACTATAAAGTGTGCTTCCATCTCCGACGTGTAGCGAGCCGTGTTCGTCCCCTCTGCATATCGCTGCCTTTGTGTGGTTTCAGTAGATAGTTTTGGAGTGTGCAGTAGTCGCAAAAATTCTGGTCCTTCCGAACCACGCTGTTCCTCATTTTGTCGTAAGCTTCAGCAGTTCTACGCGAGTGTGTGTGTGTGTGTGTGTGCGTTTTCAGACTCGAGCGCACGCTTCCATTTACTTAATGATTAAAAACTCTTCTGATCTGTGTAAGGAAAAAGGCTGCACTCCAGGAAACGTCTTTCCTCTTTTATTTGTCTTTTACATCTGATCAGACTCTTTTTTTTTTCGTTTTTGTCCTTTTTTGTTAAATCACTTAAATGTGTGAAGGGGTTTTATTACTTGGTTTAATGCCTTTTTCTTTTGATTTTGCCTTGAATGTAGACTTGTGTGTCCAGCCCGTTAGACACTTGAGCCTGCTGTAAGGAAGGGCGATGGTGCTAACTCAAGTTTTTAAGATTTTTTTTTTTTTTTTTTGCTGGATTTAATACAGCACTGTGGTGTAACTCTCTGAATGTTTTAACCATATGAACATGGTGGAAGAATTTTATATTTATGGAGCTGTACATTTTGTTTCTTTGCAGAATATTGTAATGTATAAATGCAATACCAAAGTGACGAGTTGAAGAGAGTCTTTATCAGAAGCAATGCAGTACGTGTTTTTAGGGTGTCCTCATGTTAAGTGCTAAAGTCAGTGTCTTGCCTTGCAACCTTTCAATGGTTAACTCTTGATTTGTGTTCTGGCCATGAATGTAGTTAGGTGTAGAAAGAACAGGTAACCGGCAGTTTGATTCCAAAACAAACTGCTGTTCATGCATTTTAAGAAAAAAAAAAAAATGTAAAAAAAAAAGTTATTGCAGAGCTCCGTGGCTTTAGAATGATGTTGGCTTTAATATTCCATAGGATCTAATGTTGTAAAACCCTCAACTTGAAGTTTAACATCAGGCAACTTCTCATCAGTTCACCCACCTTTGTCATTTAATCAGAGATAGAAACGAATAAAATCATAATGGACCTTTCTCGTGTGTTTTCTTGGTCTTTCTTTCTATGATCATGTTTTTATGCTCAAATATTTACAGTCTTCATGTATGTCTGAATTGAAGCGTGAAGTTTATTTGCATTCTCAACACTTTAACTTGAACCCAGTTGACTGTAAACTTCCCCTCAACTTTTTTTTTAAATGTAGTTCACAGCTGCAACTTGGGAGCACACACATTTAAAGAACTATAAAGTGAAACTGACAGTAAATGAGGAGAAACGCTGTCACACACATAAAAAACACCATGAAGCTGCATTCATTTGACTGGCACAAGGAAGACATAAGAGTAGATAAATTCTGAAACACTCCTGGATGTGTGAACAACCAACCACCTGACATCAATCTGCTCAGTCATCGTGTACCTTTAAAGCTACACACAAAAAGATGTAACTTTGTGAAACTCCACAGTTGAATTTCAAAAGTACCCGAGTCCATCTAGTCATGTGTGCAGCACTTTTAAGCATGAATATCTGTGTCCTGACTTAGTCCTTCTGTCTGTGTGACCAACTTTGATCCGTCGCCCGCCTCTTGTTTGATGAATGAAAGAGCTGTTGTCGGCTCGGTGGGAGGAGCGGAGTGACTGGACGATTTCTGTTACTGTTCAGTCATTCAGCTCCGAGGCAGGAGGAGGCAGAGGGATCGGTTGCAGACACACGTCTCTGTAATTACAGGAGGAAGCCGCTGTGCAGCCGCTAACACAGGGATGTTGTTTCAGGCAGCAGCAGAGCAGGTATTCAGTCACCAGGAGCCACAGGGGCCAACGGAGGCCGCCAGGTTTATTAAGAAGCTGCTGCATGAACCAGACTCTTTCAACTCGTGTGTTCAGTATCATGAACCGACATCTCGCATCTCGTCTTCACACAAATAAATTTTATAGACTGTTGTAGTCTATAAAATACAGACTTCAGCTACTGTAGAGGAAAAGTCAGTTACAAACACCCAGATAAAGACAACAGCAGTTTGATTTCACAATATTTGTGGCACTAAAAAACTGAAAGCATGTGCAAGTAAAAGCCTGAACAGGTTGTTTTACGGTGAAAAGGCGGTGTGACGGCCCTCCACCAGGTGTTTTTCCTGTTGCAGCAGCTGAGTAGAGGGTTGACGGTTGATTGCGCCACACCTGGGCCCAGTGGCTTATAAGGCCGCCATCATTCCCTCATTCTGTTTCTCTGGGTCGCTCGCAGACAGGTTCTGTAACAGGTGCTCTTTCTGGCAGGAGCTGCCTGTCTTCAGGGACACCTGCAGCATGGTTTGGGGGTTTTGTTTGGTTGTTAGAACACCTTTTAGCCACCACATAGTTGTGATCTCTCGGTTTTTGTTACAGTTTTTGAGCCAAGCTGTAACAGCGGTGAAAGTAGGGGATTGACTTCTGAGAAAATTCCCAGGAACAAAGAAGAAGGAACATTGCACACACCTGAGAGGACATGAAGCTACACATGGAGCAGAGACTCTCAGGTCAAACAAATGAATGAATGAATCAGCTTTAAACACATAAAGATAAACTTCCACAGCCATAACACAGGAAACAAGTGATCCGATTAGAAGCTTTATCTTCATTTCTTTGCGGTGCACAACAACAAAATTCCAAAGACACACCTTGACTTACAACATTTTGGAATTTCACTGCATTGCTGTCTTGTAATGCAATATCGTGACAATGCATCAGATGTAATCCTAACCTAGAGTAGAATCTGGATTTTACTAAAGGATTGGTGAGATGGAACAACTATGAGGAACTATTACAGACAAAAACAGGTGCGGTCAATATAATCCACGAATGAAATCAAATAACAGCAGTTTGGCTCTCACACATGGTTTAAATCTGAGGATTTAGAACTGAAAAGCAACAAATGTAATGTAGAATTCAGTTTACATTGTGGCATAATGTGACAAGAATGTCTGGATGTCATTTATTTTTCATCGTATAAAAGAGTCATAATGCACATGTATTATGATTGAGTGAGGTATAGTATATACATTATTTACCAGTTCTGCTCCCGACATGGTTTGTATGTTCCATGTTTTCCTGAAAAGACGTCTAGAAGCAAACAGCGACAGATCCAGCTGTGCGTCGTCGCTGCATTTTAGGAAGTGAGGCATCCTTCAAGATGCTGCGTTGTATTGATTTCCAGGTCACAGGCAGGAGGACTGAGGAGACGATGAGGCTCAAAATAGAGGAATGAGATGAGCCGGGTATGTTCCTGCAGGGAGCCCAGATGGATCTCTGGTTCCTCTAACATGATGGTATATATTCAGATAGGAGGCGGGTGGTTTTAAATTTGGGTACCATCATATTTTAATGGGAGCAAATGATAAAAGACTTACATGTAGATATAAAAGTCTCCAATCATTATACTGAACAAAAAGAGTGATTGGAAATATGGATGGTTTTGCAGAGGAGCTGTAAAGATGAGCACGTTGTGGAAGCAGAGCCTTACGGTGAAGAAGCAGCGACATGACGTCACAACAAGCATGAAGAACAACTCCATCCCTCCACAGCCACCTCTGCCCTCCTGGGAACTCGCCGCCTTTGTACTATTTCAGGAAGCAGCTCATTAGCGATTCCTCGGTCTCCACAAAGACCACTGGAACACGCTGCTGATTGATTTCAGAGCTGTTCAACTCAAACGGAAACACATTCGCTGGAAAGTCAGCGAAAAGTCAAGACGGGTCAAAGGTGGCCTTTGTTGTCTTTGTGTCTCTTTCATGCTGAAATCCTTCAGTTGGCAGCTTACACGTTCTTACATTGTTCTCCTGTTGTGTTTGTGTGTCTGTGTTAAATACCTTCACAGACATCTGCTCCTTACAGTGAACATGAAATGATGCGTATTTGTTCTTTCTCCTTGGAGATAATCAGCATCCTGTGATCTGAGCGTCTGTAAAGAGTTTAGCAGGTAATAATCAGCAGCTGTGCAGCCTGAATGAGGCAGAAGCCTTGTCGTGTGTTTGGATTTTAACACTCTAAAAGGCATGTTATCTTTCTTAAAAATCATTCAAATGACACCATTAATCAGAGCCGAAACCTGTAAAAACAGAGACACACTGGATTTGCAACACTCCTTGAATGCATCATTCATAATCTGTGGTGCCTTTCGAAAAAAAATAGCCACAAATAGGCCTAAATTGCAATATTTCTGTTAACCCTCCTGTTATCTTTAAGATCAATTTCACTCCATTCAAAGTTTAACATCTCTTAATAAGTGATTGACATTTTTTCAGTTTTATTTAAAGGGCTATTCACACATAAACGATTTTAATTATGACAATTTTCTGGAGGCTTAAATTGCTGGGCTCAAATTGAACCTAAGGATTAAAGATGTCAGTAAATTTGGAGGTAATAGGAGGGTTAATCAAAAACATTTTACTCTACAACTGGTTTTTAAAAAATAACTTTTTGCAACAAATTCTTTAAAAAAAAAATAAAAATCATGAAGCCACTGGAGACTCAGGGAAAAATGTAGGTCCTTCTCAGCTGACCTGCAAGCTGAAAATAAGATATTTAAACAAGAAAATCTAAAACAATATAAAGAGGAGAGAGTTGTTAATATGTTGTAGGAAGAAACATCTTCTTTATATTGCAGTGAAAATGAACCCACAGTCAGTAAAAATGTGACAGGAATGAAGTCAGTTATATTTTCGGCCTACAAATGAGGATTTAAGTTTTGTCTTTGTTTGGTAGCTCTCCATAATAATGAGATTTGCTGGCAGATGGAGAATATAAATCTGGATTTCTCCAACAAACAATCGCCATGGCAACCAGCCAGGCCCGGCACAAATGCAGCAGGAGTCTGCGGGGATCAGAGACACTGACACACTAATGAAAAGCACCGAAGCAACCACAAATCATGGAACACACTCAAATCAGAGTCAAATGAAAATAAACCTGTGAAGGGTTTGGTCATTTTAACTAATTCACCTCCACATGTGCTGCACTGAGAGGGCCGCCGCTTAAAGTGATGAGATCCCATTCACACGCTGTCAGCCGTGGCAAGGTCATCTTTCCTGATTGCACTCTGTCATGTGACACGCGGATGCTGTGTGGTTGGCTGACGGGGATGAATTAGGGATGCTGTGTTTGTCCTGTCACGCTCTGACAACCTGCACATCACCAGCTGCAGCAAGAGCTCAGGAAACATGCTGCTGCGCTGTCGTCATAAATGTGCACACTGGTGCCAAAAACTAAAACGTTTTGTCAGAATTGTGAATATTTTCTTTACAAATGGGAAATTCTCTTTTTTTTAAATTTAGAATAAAAACCAACCTTAGCTAGAAGCCATATTTATGATCCAGTATCTCCAGAAATATAACTTCCAGAGTCCAAAATGTGTTTTTTTTTTTCATTTTCAAGGGCCAATACCTAAAAATGTGGCCTCTGCTGGAGCAGTTCCATGATTTGGTTGTGCTGGAAATGATTTTGTCTGTGTTTTCATCAAATTTCATGGTTGTTGAAGTTATATTTCTTCGAGATACTGAACCTTTAAAACAGCTGAATGACTGAAAACATATGGCATTTTGAAAATTCAGCCAAAAATATTTTACAGAACTTAGCTGTGGGGTCTTAAACAATAAATAACCCTGAACCTAAATGAGCAAAATCTTCCGGACAAGGCATTTTTTATGTTATTTTTTTAGCTAAAATGTAAAACAGAAATAGTTAAAAATGTATCACTAACATCTCTAGCACAATGTCTTCGTGTCTTCTGTCATTTGTGGCCAGAAATTCAAGCAAAAATTCACCATAAATCAAAATTTGGTTTGGATGTGAATAGTTTGGGGCTGAACAGTAAGTATATCTTTTATTATTGGTGAACACAAGAGGGCAGCAGAGCATCAGCTGTATGAAATGGTACAAACCTGCCACTGTGTTGACAAGGAAAGGATCCACTTGTTCAGCTAGAAGAGAATTTAAACCAATGAAAAAACTAAACAAACTCTATTATGTCATGTGAGTCATGTCTGAATGGTTTAACTGAGCTATCAAAGTGGTTTAAAATCAGAAAAGAAAGAGAAAGCTTAAAATTCACTGTTTTGTTGCCTGAATTTTTATTTTGAATGAATGTATTAAAATCACTTATGACCAGCCTTTAAACTGACTTAAAAAGCTATAAACAAAATATACAAAACACTGTTTGCAGCCTGAGCATTCTGATTGCACTAATAAATGACATCTTGTCTAACGTCAGTCCCAGCCGTTTGAGGACTGCTGGATTTTTTTTTCACTCGACAAGCTGATGCTGAGCTCCCAGTAGCTTGTGGATTCATTGACCCAGCATGTGTCACTGCTGCCACTGAGGCTGTAATGAATTTAATTGTTGAGTCACATCAGCAGCTTGTTAACACATCAGCACCACTGGGAGCTGACAGCCACAGCGGCATCACGGTTTGATCTACTGAGACCCAACCTGCAGCCGCCGGGCCTCGCCCTGGATTTACACCACAGCAGACTCTGAATGGTTTCTTTTGTTTCATGTCATGCTGAATATTTCATTTCTGTTGGAATGGCTGAAGCTATGATATCTTCATTGGTTCTGTAGGAACATCAGTTCCCCCATCCAGCCTGCTCCGATGCTCCCTTCATGGTTTAGATCACCATACGAGGGATCCGGTGTCGTTGTGTTTCCTGTTCTGGTGCTTTCTGATGATATGAGCAACCGTGAAGTGATTCAGTGGCCTCGGAGACAACAAACCGAATCCAGAGCTGCTTAGCAATTATAAATTCACATGGGACCAGGGATTATCTAAGGATGACCTACACTGTCACCAAATGAGTGTTGCAGCCTGGAGACTGTCAGATTCCAACCCAGCAGCTTTCATCACCTGTGCGACTAAATGAATTCACCTCTGTCCATTCCAGTGTGATCTAATGAGTAACTTGACATTAAATCCACTTTTTTTTCCATGTGTAACTCTTTATTATGTGACTCCTGAGTTAACCTTTTCGAAAGAAATCCAATTCCATCCTCTAAACCCCAAAACTATCAGTGAGGAATCGGGACACGAGTGAACATCAGCAGCTTGAGATGAGAGCGCCACAAACAGCAAAGTCAGTCGGAGAACCCTGGTTTGAGAGCGTTTGGAAGATCTAATATACACTGAAGACCTATTTCCTGACTGAGTTCTAACACGTTTTGCTCCACAGCAGCCCCATCAACAAGAGTCAAACACATTGTGATTCGTCACTTCTTTCTCTGTTTGCTCCCCAAGAGGCACCAACAGATTAACTCTAATCTCATTAACGGCAGTTAATCGGACTCTGCAGTGTGGCTGAAGTTGTTAATCAAACACACACTGTGTACACATACTGTTCTCAGGGTCCTACAGAACACAACAGTCAGGAAATATTCCTTAAATGTCAAATGTTTGAAAACTGTATCACCTTATATTAATTGCATTACTCTTATGGTGAATAGTAGGGTGTTTGCTTTTATGTAAAATTGAAAACTCACTACAGTAGCCTTATATTTTCACACCTCCACCTCCCTGCTTCACTCTCAGGACTATGCATTCACTGTGGTCATTCTGATCAGGTTTACACTGAGCATTATCTGTTGAACAAATGTATCACTGGTTCCCATCTGGCCAAAGAATGTGCCATGTTCTTAAGAAGATTAATTTTGCAGCAAAGTTTTTTTTTTCTCAGACACCATCCACAGAGCTCGACGGAATGTCCTTCACACTGTCTGAGCTTCAAAGAAAATCAGATTTCCATTGATAACCTTCTTGCCAAGTCTAAAGCACTTGCCTGTCTGTTTTTTAGAACTTAATTGTGCAAATATCTCACTGTTGGTGGCGTCATCTCAGGAGGTCTACCGCTGCAGCTCTGATTAGTGGTACTATGACTCATTTTATACCTTATACTGCCCAAACTGTGTTTCTACTGATTTTTAAGTTGCATCATTTTCCATCTTGGGCTACAAGGTGGCACAGTTGGTAGCACTGTTGCCTCGCAGCAAGAAGGTTGCCGGTTCGCGTCCCGGTGGGGGCACCGGAATCTTTCTGCGTGGAGTTTGCATGTTCTCCCCCTGTGCAGCGTGGGTTCTCTCCGGGTTCTCCGGCTTCCTCCCACATGGTCCAAAAACATGTTGAGGTTAATTGGTGATTCTAAATTGTCTGTAGGTGTGAATGTGAGTGTGCTTGGTTGTCTGTCTCTAAGTGTAGCCCTGTGATGGAGACTGGTGACCTGTACAGGGTGTCCCCTGCCTAAGTCAGCTGGGATAGGCTCCAGCGACCCTAGTGAGGATTAAGCGGTGTATAGATAATGGATGGATGGATGGATTTTCCATCTTTGTGAAGTCTCACAACCAGATTTTTCAATTTTTCCAGCAATTCTTTTCCATGTGGAGCCATGACAGACACAGCTCCTATGTACAATCCTGAAAACGTTCCAGCTGATGTCAGGTGTTCATAAGATTCACAAGAGCAAACACTGGATTTATCAGCATTGTCTGTTGTAAATAATACATTCCAAGTTAGCTTTCTAGATCATAAAATACAGTTTTGGCATTAAGATGTTTTGTGTCCAGATGTATTCTCTAAACTTATTTGATGAAATTTTAACAAGACAATTGAAAGATCTTTCTATTAATCTAAACTCTGACTTGGTGCTGCTCAGGTTAGTTGGATAGCTGTGTTTAGCTTTTTTGTGTTCTTTGGCTGAGGAGCCCTCCTGAGATGTGTGGCTGTGTGGCCTGTCACGATGTGTTTGCACCTCGAACCGATCAGCTGCTTTCAGTTTCACAGCGGCGCCGATTCCCTGAACTCACAGCTGAAGAAAGCAGAGGAGGCAGAGCTGAGATTAGCTGCAGGAGGATTGTCCCGTTCATCTCTGAGCTGCAGGTGGAGTCTGATGTTTTACTTTAGCTGTGCACACACTAAGAGGATTTACTCAGACTGGAAGGGATATAAATAAAGAGGCGCTCCAAGTCCAGTCAGTCCTTTTTATCCTCCCAGGGATGGGTAGCGGGGTTATATCAGTGCGGGGACATGATACGGCAAGGAAATTATTCTTCATCTGAGATCATCAGATCATAGGAAATTGTTCATTTTTTTTGTCTTTGGAGGAAACTTGCATCACAAATCTGATATTGTTGTCAGTAATACAGTCAGTGACATCTACAAAGCCACTCTAACTGAAAACCTACAGCCTGTGTTTATTAATCTGCATGACACATCCACCAGTAACACACAGAAACTCTGATCCCGTCAGGTATTGTACTTTATTAAACACATACTTTTCTGTCAACACTAGATTTACACATGGGATTATTACAACTCGCTGTCAACTGCAAACAGTAGTAGGAAGGCTAGTGTGTATGCTCAGAAATCACAGAGAAACATGAATGATGCAACAAAGCTGTTTTAGGATTTAATATACTGTATTGCTGCCCCCCCATTACTCTGGCTATCTCTCAGCTGGTTCACTTTCTTGATTCTCTCCTCCCTCTTCCACATTCTTTGGTCAAGATCAGTTTGTTCTGCTCAGATGGAGTCCAGTGTGTTTGGTGGGAACCTGGTCAGAACCACCACAGTGAAGGTACAATCCTGTCAGTGAAGCACAGAGGTGGGAGTGTGATCACAGAGGAGTTTCCAAGGAACTCAAAAAAAACCTACAACCTGGTCAAGTGTGTCATTGCACATCTTTGTGGTGTTTTACAGAGAATTAGTAGAACAACTCCTCCAGGAAAGAGCAACTAAAAAAAAAAACAGTCTGAAGAATGACAACATCTCTCCCTCTTGACTTTAAAGGCAGAGATAATGATTCTCTGTTCCTCCTCCTCCTCCCCCTCCCTTCACCTTTGCTGCGAGCTGGTGCACAGTCCACCTGATCCACAGCAGGGAGAGACCTCGTCCACGGTGAAGCATGAGAGTTATTTTCTCCAGTGACTTGTGTTAGAAGACAGATGCTACCTCATTCATGGTAGGATCTATACATCTGAACAGGAGTCCTCAGCTCTGATGTCATGTTTGATGTGAAGGAGGGATGACAAACGAGGAGTAATATGGGATTTCTTCAGAGCTCATCTGGACTTTTCTTTACTGTCTGAGCTGCTCGTCATCATCATCATCGCTCACATTCAGGTAAACCACACAGTAGATGGAGATTGTTGTTGTTAGTGTCACAGTGTGATTTCTAGAGAGAAACTACTTGAGCTTCGCAAGTCACGTCTGGGTGAAAATCTAATTTTAGCAGGTGTAATCTGGGAGAGAGGGATTTGAGTTAACAGTGCTAAAGAAGAAGCATGCTGAGCTAATGAGACTAAACAGAAGCTGCTCTTCTGTCCGTCAGTTAGAGAAATGCTTCCTAAATGCTGTGTGTAAGTTCAGCAGAACTAATACTGAATCAAATATACTGTATGACACAAAAATTATTCAATTCAAATCAAATCAAACATGGAATACAACAGAAGTGAACACACACCAGTGGAATAAAATTTAAATATCAAACTGAAGGCTGTTTGTTCTGATGTAAAACAAAAACATAAGAGTTCAATATATAATATAATAAAAAATACAAGCCTCAGTCTTATTTTTTTTAATACTTTGTGTTTCCAGCTTTTCGTTGTTGTTGACAGACTCAGTTCTAAAGTGATGTTGCACAGGAGTGAACTCACTTCTGTTGTGTCCTGTATGCATGTAAGTCAACACAGAAACAACTGCTGGACAAGAGCATCAGTCCAACAGTCCAAGTCATTCAGTTTCACATTTTCCAGTCTTTAGGCTTGCTGCTTTAGCACATTTGATTCGAAATAAAAGAATGAATACTGCATTAAAGTACCAAGTCTCAGCTTTATCTTGAGCAGGTTTACATCAATGTACTGATATATTAATACTATTATATTGTGGGAAATTCTCTGTAGTCACCTGGACATCCACAGACATGTTATATCTTCATGACGATGCTCTCCAAAGCCTTCACTGCAGCCACCTTCTTGCTTGTTGTAGAGTCTCTAAGACTTTAGTCTGCTCTTCAGTAAGGGGACAGCAGCTCATTGAGCAGCTCATCTGCTGACTGACTCAAGCAGTTTGGCTTCCTTTGGCGTTACGTTCAGGATTGTTCTGATGCTTGAATGATTTTGATGAATGTGTGCCTAAAGTATACTACTCCATCCTGCTGCTTCCATGAGCAGTAAACTCATCAGTAAGCACCAGAGCACCAGAGCCACTGGAAGCCATACATGTCCAAACTGTAACCGGAACACAAGCACACTTGAGAGATGAGCTGGTGCTTTTGGTTTTATCTTCACATTTTTTTCTTTACATCATTCGGATTTAGGTTCATTTTTATGTGCCATCAGTGCATAGAACGTTGTTCCACGGCTCTTCCAGTTTGGTTTTGCTGAACTACAGTTTGGCCTACAGGTCACCAGAAGGTCGCTTTTCCTGGAGAGCATCACTGACTTGCTGTGCAGACATGAAGGAGTTTCTCTCCACCATGCAAATGAATTTCCACTTATTTTTTGACATTCCCTGTGCCTCTGCTTTTTAGGATTTATCAGTTATCTTTTTGGCCTTTTTTAAATGTTTTTTTTTTTCATTTGCACAGTGACCGAAGTTGTTTTTTGTGCATGCACCAAAGATGCACAAGAAACATTTAAGTGTGTCCAGTTACTTTTGAACTTTTGGCACTATGTGTTAAAGCGCTAATATCTTCCAATTTAGCCCTTTTTCTATTCATGTAAACTTACTCAAATCAAAGCTGAGACTTGGCACTTCAATGTAACATGCACACTCTTTTAAACTGAATGTGTTGAAGTGTTCAAAGTGTGCATAATGGTGGAATCGATATTTGGTAGATCTTTCCCAATGAAATGTATTTTTGTTTAAACAAATCCTGCATGATCTATACAGATGTGATATCCATCCATTCATACCCAGCATGTTATTCTGATCTTCTGTCAGACATGACGCGCTTTGGGAGGAGCAGTGTCGTCCCTGCAGAGTCCAGCCAGAGGACAGACGGCAGCATGGCGAGCAGGTGAGTTCTACCTGCACCCACGTCTTACTACTGCCGGGTGTAAAGGGTAAAGGAACAAAAAAACAAATTACCGAAAGCTTGTTTATGGAGCATGCTGAAAGGATTAGCACTCTGGGATCCCACTGACACACAATCTGATGAAATAATTAGTAAATAAGACTGACAATCTGACTTCAGTGTCATCTTTTCAGAGCAGATTAAGACTTCACACTAAAGCTGGAAAAGAATATTATCCTGAATGACGCTGAAGGAGATATAATTATAGGCTGCTTGCTCTCATGTCATTTTCCCATTAGCAAAAGAGGGATAATTGTAAATAAAGTGCAAATGTATTTTTCTAAGCCTGGCAAGCCTGTTGTACAAAATCACTGGTGTGGACATTATTTTGTTTCTGCCTCTTTTTTTTTCGGGTTAACATTTTCTTTCTGTAAGTTGACACATGATGCCCAGACAATGCAATGCTCTTAGTCTATGTGTGACACATATTGTCCTGTGACAGCTGGATACTGTTTCACTGCTTATTTAAAAATCACAGAAAAACTCTCAGCCATGAATTCATGCAGGTATCTGTTTCTCTTCCAGTGCTGGTCGGGGGGCCTTGGCTCCACTGAACATGAACAACTGCAACAACAATGATGGGTAAGATGATACATGGATCATCCCTTACATCCTCCTTCACGCTACTTAACTAGATTGACAAACAGAGAGTGAACCAGATACTCCGGTAGATTCATGTATGATGATTGAAGATTAGAGCTAACTCATTTCCATGAATAGGCCTTTCTTGTCCTGCTATGAAATGTACCTCTGATTAGAATCAAGCATTTAGATTCATGACAGAAAAGCTGCATTACAAATGTTGGGAGTGGAGTTTGAAGAATGTGGACATTCATTAGAGAATTAAAAGACATTCATTAGCTGCACTGTAGAGCAGCAGCACTTCCTGAGCTCTGCATTGCTGCTTTGATTTACACGATTCATTTTAAATCACTCTCTTGCAAATGTTCCAACTGCATTAAAGTGGAACGTTAAATTGCTGCAGTTCTCTTCTGATGAAATTTGAACAGTCTCAGGCATTCCTTGGACTAATTATGTGACAGTTCTTCCGGTAAAATTAAGCAAATCTAAGCTTAAAGTCATTATATGTCAGCAGAGGAACAAATGAGAAAGAATAAAATAAAAAAACTAAAAATACTTGCCCATTAAAATGAATGTATTAGATACATTCAGCACGGTGAAGCATCTGCTAAAATGATGTGCAGAGTATCTACAACCACCATTTTTCTCCAGTATTTTTAATGTGGGCACCTGAACATCTGAAGTCCATGTTTGCTGATTTATAAAATAAATAATGAAAGAAATTCAATGTGAGTTTTTTCTTTCTTTTTTATGATTTGTGGCAATGTAGCTTTGCTAGAAGACATTTCACGCTACTTGTAGTCATGGTTGTGCTGTTTCAATAGATGCACATGACTTTATATTGATGGAAAAAAAGGTGCTACTGCATAACAAGAAGATTTAATTTATTTAACTCTGTTTCTGAATATTTACAGCAAAAAAGATGAAAAGAAGGATGATAAGAAAGATGAAAAGAAAGACGAAAAGAAAGACGAAAAGAAGGACGACAAGAAAGATGAAAAGAAAGACGACAAGAAAGACGATAAGAAAGACGATAAGAAAGATGACAAAAAGGATGGCAAGAAAGACGACAAAAAAGAAGAACCGTAAGTACAATATAGCATATTTCTGGGCTGCAATAAACTGTAATATTGTACATGTCATAATTTTATCCCTCACACCTTTGATCTCTTTGGAAATCTCCACATCAATTTAGAATACAGTGTTTAATTTTGTAGAGTTATTTTGCCACTTTGCGTATTGGCATGCATAGTGTCCTCAGGTTCTTCAGTCAGATCTTTTGCTTACATATCCAGATTCAAAAGACTTCAATGGCTAAATGCCAAAGTTGAAAATGGTGGCCATTAAGACAATAGGTGACATCATGGCCACTATGTCTGTCTTTAATACAGCCCGTAAGAGTGCAAGTAGCCAAAGAGCCAAAAAACTGAAACTTGTATATAAATAGGAGTTTCCAGCTAAGTAGGACTGGATATAGATTGACATTTCTCAATATGTATACCAATATAACACTCAAATCTCAGTATTGATGCAACCAACCCTTATTTCGCAAATCATTTACATTCGTTGTATAAAACAAACACTTCTCCTCACTCAGGAAGGAGGTGTGGATCATGGACCCCGCCACGGACATGTACTACTACTGGCTGTGCACTATATCGATCCCGGTGTTCTACAACCTGATGCTCCTGGTGGCCAGGTCTGATTCATTGTGATTTCATTTTCTGTTTCCTCTCTTTTTTCTTTCTTTGACGTGTTAGAGGTTTTAACACGGTTTTCATTCTATGCAGGTCGTGTTTCAATGAACTGCAGTATACAAACATAACGCTGTGGTTGGTTTTGGACTACACTTCAGATGTCCTCTACTACCTTGACACCTTTGTGAGAGCCAGGACAGGTCAGCAATGGCCGTTTCTGTTTATCAGGTTTGTCATTACAGAAAATGTTTAAGATTTGACAAAGCTAACCGTATGTTAATGTGCCAACAGGTTTTCTGGAACAAGGGCTGCTTGTAAGGGATGAAAAGGTCCTAAAAGAAAGGTACATGAAGACTCTCCAGTTCAAAATGGACGTCTTATCAATTCTTCCCACTGACATTATATTCTTCCAAATTGGAATCAACAACCCAGAGTGGAGGTTCAACCGTCTCTTGAGGCTGGCTCGACTCTTTGAGTTCTTTGACCGGACTGAAACTCGAACCAATTTTCCAAACATTTTTCGAATTGGTAATCTTGTTCTTTACATCATCATCATTATTCACTGGAATGGTTGCCTCTACTTTGCCATCTCCAAGGTTCTTGGTTTTGGCTCAGACACCTGGGTGTATCCAGACATCAATCATGTTGAGTATTCTCGCCTGGCCAGACAGTACATCTACTGCTTTTACTGGTCCACTCTTACGTTGACTACTATTGGAGAGACGCCACCCCCAGTCCGAGACATTGAATATTTTTTTGTGGTAGTTGACTTCCTCACCGGGGTTCTGATCTTTGCTACGATTGTAGGAAACGTTGGTGCCATGATTTCCAACATGAATGCTGCACGTGTGGAGTTCCAGGCTAAGATTGACTCGATCAAGCAGTACATGCAGTTTCGTAAGGTCACCAAAGATCTGGAGGCAAGAGTGGTGAAGTGGTTTGACTACCTTTGGACTGAGGAGAAAACCTGCGACGAGAAGCTAGTGCTGAAGAATCTCCCAGACAAGCTGAAGGCTGAGATCGCCATTAACGTACATCTGGAGACCCTAAGAAAAGTGCGCATCTTTCAAGACTGTGAAGCAGGTTTGCTTATTGAGTTGGTCCTGAAACTCCAGCCTCAAGTTTTCAGTCCTGGTGACTACATCTGTAAGAAGGGGGACATTGGCAGGGAAATGTATATCATCAAAGAAGGAAAGCTGGCTGTGGTAGCGGATGATGGGGTTACCCAGTTTGTGGTCCTCAGTGATGGGGCATATTTTGGAGAAATCAGTATCCTTGGGATCAAAGGTAGCAAGGCAGGTAACCGAAGAACAGCAAATATCCGAAGCGTGGGCTACTCTGATCTGTTCGCCCTGTCCAAAGACGATCTGATGGAGGCGCTCATAGAGTACCCTGATGCTAAATATGCTCTGGAGGAGAAAGGAAGGGCCATCCTGATGAAAGATAACCTCATAGACGAGTCGCTGGTCTCTGCCACTGACGCCAAAGACATGGAAAACAAAGTCAACCAGATTGAGGCCAATTTGGAGGTCATGGCAGCCAAATTCCGAAAGCTAACAAGCCACTACGAGTCCTCCCAGCGCAAACTCAAGCAGCGACTCACGAATATATCAAACCAGGCCAGAGGCATCACCGTAGACTTTGATTAAAGCTTGGAAGACACTACTACCGCCAGGCTTAGTGATGCTCCTTCTTTCCAGAGACTTGAGGACCTTTTGCATTCATCAAACGGCATAGGACCGGCAGCTGGACAGTGTCTCCATTCATTACTTAAAATAATAAAATAAAATAAAATAAAATAATAAGGTTGCCTTGAAAGTTAACCATTGTTTCTTTTCTCCCCAGCAGATGATCTTTGTTATAAATATAAAACAGCAGTAGTTTCTAACAAAGGAAGTTTGAAATATTATTCCAAAGGATTTAGCAATGATGAGCACATTTAGAAATCAGAAAATTCTACTCAATCAACTAATCTGGCTTCTTTGTTCTGTGTAATTTAGTTTTCTTAGCTGTTCTGTACTGGCAGTCAAGAACATTGGAGGTGACACATGGTGAACATTTCATTTTCTAATTTAATCATAGTCACCTGTTGAGCTGATCGATACACAAACTGAAGGCAGTGTTGTCACCAGGAACCTTCCTACTGCCAAATACCATGCATTTAGTTTTGGTCATTTTCAGTATAACTTGTTTACTCTCAGCCATTTATTTATGGTTTGCAGTTCAACATGTAGGTTGGTTCTTTCTCAGCTCCTCTAATGTTATCAATATTTTGTTCCATCACAGCTGTTTGAGTAATACGAAGTTTTGCTTTTCTTTCATTGAAAACATATTTGCACTGAATAACAGAGGGCATCAGAACTGATCTGAATTTGGTTTTAGACTAAGATTTAAACTTTGTCATATCTGCACCTGTGATTCAGTCATTTCAGTCGATTCTCAATCATATGAATTACTAGGACCTGATACCACTGTCGGCTGGGATAGGCTCCAGCCCCCTGCGACCCTCGTGAGGATTAAGCGATGTATAGATAACGGATGGATGGATGATACCACTGTCATAACGGTGGTGCTTTGCCTAGATCTTGTGTAAAATGCAGTTTCACCAACTCACCCACCCGACTTTAACAAATGTATGTACTTGAATCACACAATATGTATTTTCCTTATCATTTGTCACATTTATAACCTGGTTTAAAAAGCACAAGGAATGTTTGATGTTTTTCATGAACTGAAATGAATCTACAAGAAACCTTTCGGTAGCTACACGGCTCTGCTGACATGACGTGTAAAATTCCTCAAATGTAAAATATGTTCATAATAAAAGTGGCATGAATGCTTTTACATCAGTGTTGTTTGAGTGTACAGTGACTGAGTATGGGACCATTAAGCATTGCTCTGCTTTCAGGTTGGATGATTATCAGACTGCTGATGTTTAAAACCAAGCTAAATGAGTTATATTCACTTTGGACAGTTTGCTGAACTTCACATAAGACAGATTTCATGTTACAGCAATAAAAAACAGCTTTTCTCACTTTGTTATTTGATCTCAAATTCAAGAAATATAAAGTTAATGAGTTTGAATTACGGACATATGAATGAAGATTTAACCGGCAGAAAGTGATCAGTTAAATGAAAGTCCTGCTACTCTGCTGGGATTGTTGTACTCGTCCTCCACGTTGTACGGTGGCTTTAGATGAATCAGTGGTGTGGGATGGTATTTCTGTGTGGACAACCTCTGCTGACAGGGGATCAACAAACAGGAACACATGGACAAGGTTCATAGGACCTGTGGACTCAAATCAGGATTATAAGGCAATACAAGTTGGAAAAAAGCAGTCATCTTTATTTAGCATGTTTTCACAACACTGAATACTTTTAGCCTTTCATCAGTTTGTATCTTGTAGAATTTAACTGTTGCATCAAACCAATTGATGAAAACTGCTTCCCTTTCCAAGATCAGGTTGACCCTTCACCTTTTACCTTCACTAGGCTCTAAGAGCCCTTTCACATGTCCAGGCGAGCAGCATCTTCAGCATTACAAAACAGAGGTACAAGTAATGTTGAACAGCTGGAACCAGACCTGGGCTCAATAACCGTTGCAAGTAATTCTTAACCTTTAGTTTTAAACCTCCACAGGTTTACTGCAGAGTAACAATTCCCGCCAGCTTCTTAATCGCACAAATATTCTGTTGTGACTCTCCAACACAGTCCATTGTTTGTCCACATTTTTAGGCACTCCTTGTACTGTCCAAAGTGACTCCAATGAAGGCTTAAAAAAAACAAGTGAAAGGTACTCCAACATCATTTGGCCCAGGTCTGGCTGAAACCATGAAGATGAGAAAAAAAATATAAGAGAACTGAACAGAAAGACTGGCTCAGGGTTGTTGTGTACTGCGGTGATCTGAGCACCGTGGTTTAGTGGCATGTTGCGGGCCCCTTCAGCAGCATTTCAACCAATCAGACAGTCCTCTTGCAGATACATCGCTAGTGCAGCAGGAACCTCAAAGGTCTGAGTGAGAAGCCACAGATTCAACCTCCTACCAACAACCGCCTCTTAAGTGCACATTAAAAACATACACATCTGCCGTGAACAGACATCAGCAGACTTGTCGCCGGCTCAGGTATTATCACGAGACCAAAGAGGCATCAGATGTGAACGTCCTTCATGATCGGTCTGTGTTCACGCTTTCTCTTGAAGAAAACCAGCTGGACTAAGGTCAAGCAGAACGCTCACACTTGATGCTGTCTTTAAACAAAGACTGAAGTAGCATGTGTACGCCACGTGACGATACCTGAGCCGGCTTCATTTAGGAGCTCAGAGATGTAGTTGACATAAATGCTACAGCAATTCATACCGAGTCTAAAGATGAGGGAAACTAACAGATTTACATCGGTGTGAGGATTTTTGTCTGCAATTTACCCAAATGATCTTAACCACATACTTGAAGTGAAAGAGTTTAAGGACCAGTAAGTTGGCAAATTTTAATAGCTACGTATAAGCTTTTTTTTTGGTTATATATATAGTTTTCCTCAAGATGCTTCCATTCAGTACAAAAGTTGACCCTTGAAATCCGACTTGATGGTCATCGTTTCATCCATCGCAATGACCAGCAAGTCCTCCTTGACTTTTGTCAGTGTGAGCAGCAAGTCAAGTACAAAACAGAAGTGAGTTCAGAAGCAAGTGTGCAATATCACTTTAAATGATTAAACATTGAATCAGCTTTCAATAATTATTTCTAAGTTAAACAGTTGAGTATTTCCTCTTATGAACAGCCAAGAACAAATGCTACAAAGAACATACCGAAACTACAGGCTCCACAGTAGAATGTCAATGCAACAACAGTGAACACACCTGTAATTACAACACTGAGAACACCTGTCATTTCCAATTTGCCAAATTGCATGAACATGGTTGTAAAATGGCCTCCAGAACTTTCTCAGTTTTGCACCTTTTGACTGTCTGCATCATGGCTCCACATAGAAAAGAAGTGCCACAGGAACAGAGAAATAGGTTTGAGAGACTTGACAAATATGTAAAAGTTACACATGAAAATCAGTGACCAACTATCACATCAGGTACAAAGCGAGCCATTGTACCGCTAATCAGGACTGCAGTGGTCGTCCTCCTGAAAGGATGGCGGCAACAACAGTGCGCTACTTGCACAATCTAGCTCACACTGGGCCCAATGGAAACTCTATGACAGTGTGAAGGACATTGCATAATGTCAACCTCAATGGATAACGTCTGAGAAATCAGACTTCGTTAAAAGACAAGAAAGAAGTTTGATAATTACTGGATAAGAATAATTTGTCCAGCTGAGGACGACCACAGCGAATGCATGGTCCTGACAGTGAAGCACGGAGGTGGGAGTGTGATAATATGGAGCTGCATGAGTGCAAAAGGTAGATGACATTCATAAATGGCACCATGAATGTACAAAAATACTGGCTGACAAGATGACTTCCAGTCTGCAGGAGCTTGGCAGAGGAGGAACAATCTAAAACGCACTGCAAAAATCACACAAGAGTTTCCAAAGAAGAACAAACTTTAAAAGGTAGTGCAACAAAGGGCTGAAACAATAAAAGATTTAAGTCTTAGTTAAAGTTGCACAGACTCTTGTTGAGTTTCTACTCTGGAGCCTGTATTTTGAACACAGAAGATCTAAACGGTTTCTTCTTCATTCCACATAAGAGCAAACACCCAACTGTTGAACTACAGTTACTGTAAGGTAATACAATTTTGAATCATTTGACAGTTATTGACATTGCCAAAGGTACTCACCTCTCTTTTATACTCTTCATTGTACTTGCACCGTAACAACTTGTCCAATATTTCCAGCGTGCAGATTTTTGCTTTTACTTTCAAGTAAGTGGCTCAGATAATCTGGGTAAACTGCAGAAGGGTTTAAACCCCGTCTGGGTGTCTGGTAACTTGCGTTGCTTGTCCTGTTGCGCTCTATTAAATGTGTCAAACTATGAAATTGCTGCATTAAAAAGAAATAAAAAGAACTGTGGCCAAAACTACAAAACAAGACCCAGGTTGTTTAAAAAAAAAAAAAAAAGAGTCACTTAAACCAGTGAACCGAGTCTGTGTGCAAGAACATCATGCAGACATTCCTCAAGTCCTTTACAAGTGCAGCCTATTCCACTGATCAGAGAACTAAAAACAAAATACAAAAGATCTGCCTGCTCTGTAGGGGGATGATTTCACAGTCAAATTCTTGTTAAACAGAAAGCACTACTTAGCACTTCTTTTTTTTTTGCCTTTTTTTTTTTTATCGACAGTGGTTACACCTGTTTTCACTTTTACTGAATGTGACAGATCCAAACCTAAATCTGATCACAGTGATGAGTCCACACAGGAGTCACAGAAGACGACACGAGTGTCATCTGTGCGTTCAGTATGGAGGTCCGTAGGTTGGTCCTAGCTTAGAACAAAGCAGGGGGACACAGTTAACAAGGCCTGTCTGTTGATGAAAAGGGTTTTCAAATGAGTTCGATTAATTTCTCACTTTCTTTACACTGCTAGCATTTTGCACTGTGGGTCTAACAGCAAAGGAAGCAACTTGTCTGAGCTTCAGGATTGTCTGACCCTGGATTGCAGCTTTGTGCGTTGGGATTGTGCCCTAACACGCTGTTGCGAGTTGTACCACCTGTCAGGTTGTTGTGTTGTTAAATGACAGGTGTAACCACAGCCAGTGACGTAGGTCCGATGAACCGAAGACCACAAAGTAGCAAAGATCTGTCAGTGCACACTGTGAAGGTTCACATGTGAAGGTTCCGGATAAACTTAACTGTGCAGTGTGAGACTAAGCCAGAAAAAGACAACACAAAGTGCTCATCAGGGTTTTTCACCTATCAACTGACTGTAGGTTGGCACAAGAAGAACTCTATGTCTTTATCTGAGAACGTCGTCAAGTCTACATGTGTACATCCTCCGTAGCATTATTGTAGTACAATACCGTATTGTAGTTCCAACTGCACTGATATATAAATACTGTTTTTATTTAGCATCGTCAACACAGGAAGACAAGGAAATAAAATGCTTCAAACAATCATGGCAACCTGTGGCCGAAAAACAAACATTCTGAAAATGTCTAAGTGCACTTACACAGCTCTGACAAGATTTTAGTCTAACCTGCGGTGTCCCCCCACAAAGGAAAAAGGTCCAAAAGCAAACGAAACAGCTATTTGATAATGTGCCTATTTGGACCAAATGACAGTAATTTTCCAAATGCTTACCTTGATCAAAATGGATTTGGTGGAAACAATAAGCAATGGTAGTGAGTGGAATGGTCAGCGAAATCTCTTTCTTCAGTGGGGAATACAATATTTTGCAGTAAAGACTACTCTAAAACTAGATTCTCTGTCTGTGGACAAGAGTCGAGGGTTACTTTGACATGTTTTTGTTCAATAAACAGGGTTTATATTGACTTGTTATGGTGTCATCCCAAATTTACATTATTTAATATTAACCCTCCCCCTTCCCCAAGTAGGGAAGCTATCACAACAGGCAGGCATGAAAAATAACCCATTTTAACCTTAAAATAAATAATAAGGAAAATGATCCTCTCTGTACATAGAAAAAAAAAAAGAAGGGGAGGCTGCAGCACATTCACATAATGTGGATGTGGGAGTGGGTACTTCAGGAGGTCTCTGTGCTTACACTGACTGATGTGGGATGATGCAGGCACAGTAGCAGAACTACTAGAGCGCTCTATTAGAACCATTTGTCCTCTTTCATTATTGACTTGCTTTTCCTCAAAACATACTCTGGTCTGTCTTTTGTCACCTTTTAGATTGTGTCTGATACAGGAAGGGCAGGGCAGGGTTTGATGGGCTTTCTGAGAAGGAGTCTGTTTTGGAACAGGGGCTCAGAGCATGCCAAACCCTTTGGCATAGGTGATGGCTTTCAGCAGTCTCTCCCTCAGCTTCTCCTTGCTGCTGTACTCAGGCAGCAGCAGCACATTAAAGCAAGTGTGAGACGTCGGTAACCTGCCGAGACACAACAACAGCACACGGACGGTCACGCTCACAGCATCTAACGGGAAGCCTTGGACAAAGATTTGACCTCTTCTGAATTGGTAAATGTACACAGGGCGATCACAAAGTTGTTTAGTTTAACATCACAGAGGAGGAAAGAAACCTGGGATTGCTTCTTTAAAATTACGGCAATCAAACACATTAATAGTTGAGAATAAAGTGATTCACTGACTTTGCAGATCCTCCCTGAAAACAAGCTTTTACGTATATATGGTCTACAGCTTTTTAACTTTACTTTTACAAGAACCTAACAACCCTGTAGCATCATCACACTCTCCTGTACGCCTCCTTTTATGAAGTTAAACGCAATCACATGTCTGAACACGCCCTGAAGCCTGCAATCAATCTTCAAAGTTTCTCCTACAAACTTGTGCTTTAATGCTACCTGACAGGTAGGATTATGAATGAAGGGAGCTCACCTGTCTGTGTCAGGGCCGTTCTTAGCAATGATCATCTTCAGCTTGCCCAGCCCACCCACGGGTGCTCTGTCAGTGCCGGTGGTGAACTGCAGGAAGAGGCGCTTCTGCTCCTCACCGAATGAGTGCAATGTCTCCCAAAACTCCCTGAAAACAAACCCGACAGTCACAATGTGTGTCCTGCTCACACTTTGAACGAACAGCTGCAGCAGAATTATTAGTAATTCTCATCATACAGCAGCAGAGTCCTGCACATACGGACACATTTTCTTACTTGATGATTCGAGAATCTCTGTTATAACCGCCATCATATTCTGTTGTTTCTTCAAGTGCTAGGAAATCTAGGTTCTGCAGACAAAGATGAAAGAAAAAAGAATGAAAATTAAGCAAATTTTTCCCATCATATTCAAACATCTGGTTAACAAAATTAACCTCACCCTGCTTCCACAGATGAGGAGCTCGATTTCCTCAGGTCTGAACAGGTATTTGAGCGGCGACTCGTTGGTGACCATGTGGAAGCCTCTCCTGAAGGCTTTGAACTGTTTCTCCACACTTTTGTTCAGCATGTACTCCGAGTACTGTGCGACGAATTCCTGTGAAACAAACACCAAGAACGGTTACTATTTGATCGCATAATCTTGCATGAATGTGCACTTTAACCGTTATAGTAAAACACGTGTCCACTTATCCGAGATCGATCGTGTTGTCTGGATTTTCTACATCACTGAAACATTGCTTCTGTGCCAAAACAATGCTGATATAAAGGTTTTTTTTCTCATTATGAACATTATTCCAGACAGTAACTGGAGCTCATCTGTCAGGAATAATAACAAGCAGATAGAACGAGGAAGGAAAATGACATATGATAAAACTATGAAACATTTACTTTGTCATCACTGCAGTGCAACTGATTTATCAGCTGATGCAGGTCTGTCACAGATACATCAGTATTTGCATATACACTGTCTGATATGAAAGCTTATACGAAAAGAATACAAGAACAATGGTGTCGTCGTATGGTTTGTCCAGCAGAGCGCGCTCCAACTCCACCGGTTGTCAAAATCACATAGCATCAGAGTACGGAGGTGAAGAGTCGTGATAAGCTGTTAACTAGTCAAAAAGCTAATAAACAACATCTTCATGACTCTCCCTTTTCTGCACAGCTCTAACAGAACCCTGTCCCCAGTAACCCTCGTGTCTTTCATGCTTAGATGACATCTGTTTGCTATGTTCGCGAGGCTATCGTCTGTCAGTCACAGCAGATTGAAAGGTTAGCATCAGAGCAGCTCTCCATGTAAATGCTGCAGCTCAGCAGATGGTGGTGGATCGAGTCTGTCGAGTGCCGACTTCACGCTACGTTGCCACCTAGTTGGTGAGATGCAATGCTGGAAAGTAATGCATAATCTTCCTGTCTTTCACAAATGTGAGGTCACTCGTGTCTCAAACCACGTAGCTACTTTCACAGCTTGTCTGAATAATGCTAATGTATGAACTGTTCAGGGTATGATATGTCTTCAAATTTGAACAAAACCCAACATTAAAAATCTGTTTTTTTGTGGATGTGTGGAAATTTCCCCTGAACATCTACAGCATTCGTGACTTTACTCAGCAGGAGGAAACCACGAGTTACTGTTCTACATTAATCGCAATTATTAAGAAAAAAAAAACAAAACATCCAATTGGTGTTAAATCTACTAAAACAATGGAATGAATGCGCCACAGAGTATATGTGGTTTAATGAGGAGGATGCACAATTTTTTGTACCTCATTTATGCTTTTTTTTGATATAACTAAATATAAATATGAATTTGTAAATATTAAACTAAAATAGAATCTTGAATAGAACATGCAATGCAAACTAGTTTGGTTCCAGCTCAGATACAGAACGTAGCTGATTCCTCATTATTAATATGTGTCACTCTATGTGCTAACTTCATAATGAGGAACTCCTTTAAATACCCAACACACTTTTTACCTCCACTTAAATATCAGAAGTATGACAGTAAAAGCCCACAGCTACACACTGAGCCAGCTACGTGCAGAACATCTTGCAAACAGGGTTTTTACGGATCACTTCAAGCGCTGCTTCTTCAGTTCACCAATTTAGTGGTTGAGCTTCTGACTTCTCGTCAAAATCCCCTTGCTACCACCACAGCAATGTGGCTGGTCGGCTTTAGTTTCACATCAAAAGCAATCCTGAGTTCAGCCGACCAACACTATGGTGTCCACACAAAACCGGTGCACATAAAAAAATAAAAAAAACACGAGCTTACACGTGATACAAGCACAGAAGAGTGTCCACGAGCGCCAAACCCTTGCCACGAGGAAGTAATTCTGCTTTGTATGCACAAATGTAGTTCCGCAAGTTGACTTTTGAGACTTTGGGGGCGGGAAAGTGTCTGATAACTCAAGTCCTTTGACTAGTTATATGGATTATTGTTATTACTGACTGATTAATTAAACACTGCTCAACACTGACGGCTTTATGTTTGTTGTTGTCTATGCAATATGGTGGAACGCTGTTGGTTCCCACTATTAGCTACAGGAATAAAATGTAGAGTGAAAAAATAGAAGTTAACCTGCCAAAATGTAGTTTTTTAACTTCCTATAAAACAGACATAACAGCGCCTAACATGTAATAAATGCTGCTACTATGACTTAGTCATCATCAGTGTCATTCAAGAGCCGAGGCATGTTTGGTGGTTTATACAGACAGCAGTGGTGTAAAGTAACTAAGTACATTTACTCAAGTACAAATCCATGGAAATTTTGACTTGCCTACTTCTACTCCACTAAAAAGGCAAATATTGCTCTTTTAACTCTGCATTTATTTGATAGCTTTAGCTACTAGTTGCATATTCAGAGCAATAATACAAAAATCAACAAATAACTTATGATGTCGTCTGTTGCTGTTGCAAAAACCCTCAGTGAGATATTATTAATTATGATGAAAGTTTATTGATCCCCATAAAGGGGGAAATTCACAAACTACCCAGCTGTAAATATTAACATCAGCTTCCTCTTTACCAGCTGCAACATTAACCTTATGAACATATAAATGCGTAAATAACTGTAATAATACATTATATTACACTTATTACACTGTGTTAATGAAGTGCAAGATCTGATTACTTCTTCTGCCACGTCAGAGGCTCAGAGTGTTCCGTTTTCAGATGTTTTGTTGAGCAACGATAATAAATAATGATAAAAATACGTCACTGATTGCAGCCGGTGTGTTAAATGCTGCTGCCAGTTATAGATTCAGTACATGTCAAGGTTTTCCTAGAAAATACAGACTTTTGCAATGACGCCAGCAGTTTTCTGTTCAACTCACCTTTCTGTTTTCATTTGTGACTGGAATCTTGTCCCCATTTTCCCTTAAATCGTACATGAGTGGGTTCCCAAACAGGTCTGTCTGAGAAATCTGGAAAGTGATCATCATGTCGTCCTCCACGCTGCCCTCGTACTCCAGCAGCTCCTTCAGACTCTGGTACAGAACCTTCGCAACACAGTTCAGCACAGACAGATATTAAACTTAGCGCTGCTCATTGAGCCTTTCACAAAACCAAACCTGGCAGTGTTGAAAGTTAAACTATCAACTATCCAGACAGAGAACAGGTAAAGCTTACCGGGTTGGCATCAGCTAAGTCCCTGAACGTTCCTTTCTTGCCCATCAACTTCCTGTAGACCACCATAGGAAAGTGGACGTCCAGGATACAGTTGTTATAGATGGCCAAACCAAGGACGATGCCAATCAGAGTGTACTGGCCCTCATTTTCAAACGATGACGGGTTGAACCAAAACAGTTTGGTGCGCTCGTCATATGTGAACATGCCTGCAGGAGGAAACACAGATGGCATGAATGAGCAGTCGCAGAACAATCAACCTAAATGTCAGTTTCAACGTGTTTAAGTAAAAATGTGCACATTTCTTAAGTCTTGAGAACATATATTCTGTGGCCACCAGACTCTGTGACCTGCAGTAGTCCAACTAGTTTGCCTCCAGGTAACTTTAAACGCAGAGCGAATGCAAAACGTCAGCAGGTAACGTAACTGTAACTCCAGTGAGAAGGGCTTTCCTTTAAATGTCGCAGAGCAGTGATCAAATATGCACAAACAACTGATCAACGCAGTAACATTCATATAGTTTGGATTTAACAGCACTGATAATACTGTAGCTTCTGTTAGTGTCTGAGTCATGTCTTTCAGGTCACAACTAAAACAAACAACTGTTATCAGATGAAGTTAAATTGTCAAATATTAAGCTGAAAAACAGCAGGTTCCTGTACTATAAGTAGTACGGCTGTGCATATTTATAGCCCTATTCATGAGCTGAACCACAGCAGCGGCCGAAAACTGAACAATAACCATATCCAGCTTCACCATCACAGCCATGCCGAGCAGCTGCAGCTGTGCTCACTGCCGGCTGCTGGATCCTGTCAGAGACTGGCCTTTAAAAATGAGTAATGCCTCACATAAGGTGTCACATCGTCTGTCGTTTTTGTCATTTCTGCGGTGTGTTTCCCTACACTGGCAGTGTGGTGTAACTGGAAGGGACCAACACACCGATCGCTCTCATAGATCGGAAGAGGTAAAACCAATCGCGAGGTAACAGAGTCCCCTCCGTGACCTTTCGAGGCATCGTATATTGAAACTGACAAACACAGGTGTAAATAATCGAATGAACGGTGGCTGAATTCAATTTCAGCGTCCTGATATTGCGAGTGCTGGCTCACTGTCGCTGCCTGCTGGGACGCTGGAACAGAACAGAGCTACTGCTAATGTTATTAGAAACACCTGTGCTTCTTCTACTATCACTTTCTCTGGGGAAAAGGATTACCGTGAAATGTTTTTAGTGTTTTGGATATTTTTTTTGCTTGAATTATGTTTTCACAGTAGTTGTTGCGCCGCCTATATTTAATGTTCCAGTCAGCCCTCCATGTAAAGCTTGACAGCTGCTTCTTTTTGTCTGGATATAGGCTGCATTTACGCTATTCTGGCACCGCAGAAAGAACATCTGCAGTAATTCCATTGTGGGAGCATCAGAATACCACAATAACTTCAAACAATCTGGAACAACTTAAAGGAAATTCCATTTTTGTGGAATAGAATGGGTTAAACTTTTCCAATCTGCTATGAGGATGAAACTTTGTGGGGCGTCATAGTGACGCAGTATCTGCTGGTGACCTTTGTTGGATATTCTCTCTCTCATTCGCCACATTTTGTGCCCTCATCTGGACTGTATACTACTAAATAAAGTTAAATGAAAACCAAGTGCAAAACAATTACCTAGAAATATAGAACACATTTAATTAAATTACAAATAAGGATGAAGTGTTGTTGTGAAAATGCTGCAGTGCTGAAGCTGTCACTGTCCAACTTGCAAATATGATCAGGCCCACACAAACCGAAAATAAAAGTACACGTTCAAGGTGAACATTATTACACTTACTGCCTATTGTAAATGTTAATGACATTTTGAGAGCATTTCTTTCTGTTCAACTTTGACTTCGTAACAATAATCACTTGTGCATACTCACAGTTTTAGACAGCAGTGGAATAATTGGGACAGAACACTTCAGGTGTAATTCGTGTTCTCTCATCAGTGAAGTGTTAGAATCACTTAATTAAACCAGCTCTGTAATACCACACAATCTGTTGAACGCTATCTCCTCACAGCTCCGTATCTCAGCAATGAAGCTGGTTAGTAAAACATTATCATGAGTATAAAAACTGAGTTTTACAAGCCCACAAACTATGCATGTGCAACAACAGTCTTCTTGACAGTTTCAAAACAGACTTCTAAAACCACAGCGTCTGCTAACGGCGCCTTTAAATCATTAAACGTGGTTCCTCTTTACACCCCGTTTAGCAACATAAATGCAAGTTGTGCTTTCTTACCAATATCTGGGTTGAAGATCTCCTCCACCACCAGCTGAAAGAACTCTTTGGAAACACCTCCTTCATCAACACCTTGCTCGCCTTCAAACTCCACATACAGCTGCTTCTTCAAGTCTGCAGGATTCTCCATTGCTATCATTTCCAGCTACAGAGACACAACAGAAATAGATCAGTGCAATGTGTTCCAAATTAAACCACAGCTATTAAACTGTATGTAGTGTACTTGTCCACACGTACCCTGACCAGAGCATCATCAATGATGTGGTCTCTGCGCACTTTGAGCCTCAGGTAAGGGTTGAGCTGCTGACCCTGCACCAGGCTGTAGAGCACAGTGATGCGCCGTTCGCTGTACATGCGGATGCGGTTGTCGTAGTACAGACCCAGGTTCTTGGTGACGGCGTTCAGGATGAAGGGGCAGGTCATGAAGGAGAACTTGTTTTCAGTTTCCACCTTGAAGAAAGTGTAGTCCTTGTCCATTTCCAACACCTCGTTCAGAGGCTCGTTTACAAACTCCTCGAAGGGAATAAGTGGCCGCCGGCAATCGTTGGTGCGGATTCCCAGCTCCGTCTCCAGCGGGTCCACCCGAGGGCCCTTCTTGTTCCGTCGCTCCTCACCCAGCAGCTCCTGCAGGGTGAGCTCGCTGGACTCCGGAATGGGCTCCTCATCCTCTTCCTCGTTATGCTCCATGTCGAGGTCGCCCCCCAGCACGTTTGCATAGTAGACGATCTTCAAGCACTTGGTGGCCGCCACCACCGCGTCATCATCGTTGACCAGGTTGCGGCTGTTGAACTCGTTGCTGATCACCTTGTAGGTAATGAGCTGCTGGAAGGTCTCCACCATGCGCCGGATCTGCTCGGCGCTGTAATGCGACCACAAGCGGGCAAGTTTGGCCTGAGCTGCCAGCGGGAGTTTGCTCATGGCCTTACAGAACTGCGGGAGAGCGATCTCCAGGTACTCTGGGCTGTGAAGGTTGCTGTTTTCCATCACTATAACAAACAGGTTCAGGTAGTTTGGGTCTCGTGAATACACATTGTGGTACGTCAGGTCACACTCTACGTTAGGTGAGAGGTAGACCAGTGCATTCAAGAAGGCGGCTTCTATCTTCTCATTGGACAGGAGGCGCTCGTAGACGCGCCGCACAGCTTCAATGTCCACTGACACCTCATCAGGGGCGAGCTTTTGGACATCGTTTTCCCCTGAGGAGCCCTCTCCGAGCCGAGATGACGAAGATGAGGTGGGGGAGTCCTCCTCCATAGCTGTAGCAGAGCAGGCGGCTGCCTCCTTCTCATCCTCATCTTTGTCCTCATCCTTACCTTGGAGAGACTTTAGCTCCTCCTTGGTATGAGGTTTGGACCTCCGGAAGCTCTGCACCAGACCCTCAGCACTGGAGAAAACCCGACCTATTACCCGGATCAGGGGGGAGTAATCCTCCTTCTCGCCACACATGTCCAAGATCTCATACACCTTCTCCTCTGTTAGGTAATTTACATCTACACACAAAACCAAACATTGCATGGTTAAAACAGAATATAAAGCATATTCAGCTCTGTTTCATTCACCAACAATATGCAAATATTAAACGTCTGGCACCAGCTCACCTTTGAAATTGTCTCGTACAGAGTGGACATCTTTGTGGTTCATCTTTCTGTTGCTGCAGGCTGAGTTGCTGTGAGCGCTGCTCTCCAGGTAGGCAGAAGCAGTGCCTTTCTTCGAGGGGTGTGGGTCGCACAGCTTGGCGTTGACCTTGTAGAGCTCCAGGGCTTTGACCGCCGCTGCATTGTTATCCATGCGGTTGAAGCCGACTGACGAGGCACACCATGAGTTGGAGCAAGACTCATTCCCACAGCCCTCCGTTAACTGGTGGTAATAGCGCTCTATTAGATGTTTGGCAGCGGCTCGCTTCCTGCGTTCAGAGGTAAAGCACAACAAGAGATGAGAATGACTGTGATGGTTGGGCGTTATTGAGAGTTTGTCACATTAAACAACACAAGACAGCTGTACATTGTACTGTAACATAAACTACATTCACAACATTTATTAAATGCAGGTTTGATCTGTTAGACTGCTAGGATTTGGTTGTTATGAAGGATCCACACCTTGCATTGTCTGACACTTCGTAAACAAGCTTTTAGCAAAACAAAAATCCATCTTTGTTGTAGACATAGACCTTATTATGAAGTCTGAAACTGTTAATTACAGAAACATCAGTATGCGATGACGGGTGCTGGGTGTGGAATAGCCGACACTAGAAGTCAATATCAATAAATTTTTGACAGTTCGATAAATCAGACATTATGTCGTCAGCCAGTATCCGTTTATAAGCTGATAATGAACATAAAAAAAAAAAAAGATAAGGCTCGCTCCAAAGTTCATTCTTGATTGCATGAATAATAGCTCAACTAAAATTTGCATTCAAGATGCACTCACAGCACTTCTTTTTTCTAAACATTCAAACACATATCAGTGTTTTAAAATACTAATGAATGAAACTGTGCTTTCTAAAAACAATCAAATGACCCTAAGGTAACAAGATCATAATATCATAGTATGACAACCACTATCAGCAGGGATACCATGGCAGGAAAAGAAGTGAGAACAGACTAAACAAGAGTGATCTAAGCTGCTGGTGCAGAGGGCCAGCTTTGTGTGCAAACATGTACATATATGTTGTATTAGAAAATGAGTTGGACTTACATTCGGCTTGCTTCTGGGTTTTCTATTTCAGGCTCCTCGTATTCTCTAATTGAACGACAAACAATAAGGATAAGAGGCACAGCAGAGGTCACGATGTTCTGCATTGACACAACTTCATTGAATACTGTAGTGGCTCCGTGATGGTTGCATTTAGGAGTCTGTGGCAATATCGGAACATGCTCTCATTTAGAAACTGCATGTTCTTTAGGACAGATGAGAAAATGGCATGCTAGCTGAAGAGCAACACCAGAGTCGGTGTCTTGTAGCTACAAGCAGCCAGGTTACCCTTACAGTGATTTAGGTCGCAGCTTTATGCTAAATGTGCAGCCACGTCAAATTAGCGTGTTCTGTTAGTGTTTATAAGAAAAAAGCTTCACACAAAACGCTGCACTTCAGTCGTAGAAGGACAATAAGGCCAGTGAAGCCAGAGAAATGTCAGGGACCTGCACAGTCTGACGCCGACTTAGCAAGCTAATGTAGCAAATACTAGCTAGCCTGCTGGCCTTATTTCAATTATTATTCATGCACAACTGTTGTTTCCAAACTAAACATTTACGTTTTCTAATCAACCGGTGCTTGCTAAGAACTTTGCCGGCATACACTAATTAAAACAGCAGCGCATCAGAATCCAGGCAGCTAACAGCAACAGCTAGCTAGCTATCTGTTTTACTGCTCCTCCTAGCATCCCCGGCATCCCCGACTCTTTCCTGCCGGCGTCCCCACCTATCAGGTCCTCTGGCGGGGCTAGTCTCGGCCTGTGGTGGCGCACACTCACAGTCCTCCTTCTCGTCGGAATTCATACGAGACTTTATCCTCAGTTGTTTGTTATTCTGTTGCTGTTTGTGAATGTTTTAAGTCCTCCACGGGCTGATCGCAACTCCAACAGCACGATGGTTTCAGTGTGATCGGGAAGCGACGAAGGATTTTCTATTGAAAACTTCATTCACGGCCTTCCTACTGCAGGCTCTTTCCTCTGCCTGAGGTTCGCAGCCATCTTGACTTCACCATCAGCCCACGTCCCACAATGCACTGCGTCCTAGCTTCAAGACCTGCTGGAATGGATCATAATGCTGCAAGGAACTGGACTCAGCACGATGTTATGGAGGTTTAACAGAGGAGTCAGTACACTTCTGTGCAGCAGGATTCAAAATTTAATCACAACTTAAAAAGTGCATTATTTTTAAGCTGAACAGTGGAGTATTTGATCTCATTATGAATTAAAAAAACAAATACTTTTGCAAGATTATATTAAAAATACAGATGGCAAATTAGGTAATGAATACCTGTGATCACTGACACACACCTGAATACACCAGTGGTCTCCAATCCGCCTAACTGCAAGGACATGGGTATAAAATGAGCTGTGAAAATCACAACTGTCTTAGTTTAGGACCTGCATGTCTGCATCATGGCTCCACGTGGAAAAGAATTACCAGAGAAACTGAAAAATCTGAGTGTAGATGGAAAAGGATGCAGGAAGATCAACAAAAAAAATAAAAAATCAGTGGAAACACAGTTGCAGCAGTAATCTGGAGGTTTAGAATGAGCCATAATACCACTAATCATTTTAACACTAATCACTAATTAGTGGCCGTTGTCCTCAAATGACGCCATGATCGCTGCACTGTTTGCATAGTTTAGCTCTGACCAGATGGGTAAGTGCTTCAGGCTTGACACAGTTCATGTGACAGTGTGAAATACAGTTTACATGCTATATAGACGACATAGCAGCTTTCTCTTTGACTACAAGATAAAACTCTGATGAAGAAATATGAATATTTGCAGCGCATTCTTTGGTCAGATGTAACCGAGATACATTTGCTCAGCTCAGATGGAATCCAGCATATTTGGCATAAATCTGGCCAGGACTACCACAGTGAATGCATCGTCCTGATAATGAAGGACAGGGGTGGTAGTGTGATAATATGGGGTTCCGTGAGAGCAAAAGGTGTTGAGAAGATGACATTTATAGGGTTAGGGTTTGTGGACATATCACAATAATGACTGACAAGATGACTCCAAGTCTGCAGAAGCTTTGCAGTAGAGAAATATACCAACATGAGAACGATCTACAGCAAACTGCCAAAATCACACAAATTGTTACAACTATGATCTGTGCCAAGATGCCACCTGACTTGAGTTAAAGAAAAAAAAAAAAAAAAAAAAACAATGGGATATTTTAAAGAAAACAGAAAAAACAATCTGCAGAACAAACAGACGTTTGTATCCACCATGCAGAGGAGGATTGAGTCTGTCATCAAAAATTAAGATGGATGTTTGAAGTATTTAAGAAATAAAAAAACTGAACCTTGGTTATGAATGGTGTATTCACTCCTGTTACATTCCACGGATGGGGCTGTATTTTTAATACAGTAAATCTAAACTGTTAGCTTCTAATTAGACACAAGAGCAAATACCTACTGTTATACAAAAAAAATTACTTTAATGCAAATAGAACTTAAGTAATATTATTGCACAGGGGATATTTACTTTTTTTGAATACTGTAAGTAACCAAGCACTGAGGGAAAAAAAATCCATTATATTGTAATTTAATAGTATTAAAAATACTATTAAATGTTCAGTTTCTATATCATATGTCACAGCAAGATTGGGGATGTGATTGAAACAAGAAAAACTGTCCATGAAAGCCTTTAATCAATGACTGGACCAGGGCTCTTAGGCTGCTGGATTTCATTTCTTATTGAGCTTCAATGATGCATATTCCTAATTTAACCAAATTACCACACACACACTTACTTTTGCTATTTATACCCACCTTGCTTTTATTAAACTGGACTTTGAGGCGAAATGAACACATGGAGTCATGTCTGTGATAGGCAACATTCAGGTTTTTTTTGGAATAAAACATCAACTTCTTGTGTCTTTGCATTTTGTCTAGCTTTACACTATTGTTCTTACATCACAACAGATTCCTCCAACCTTATTTCTGCCACCGTCTATCACAGTAAAAGCGTCGAAAGAATCCTGACAGGCCTGTTGATCTGTGTGTCTACCAACCTGTTACCATCCATCAGCTCTGATAACAAGCTGTTAGTGTCTGTCTGTCCTGCTCCCGACACCATGCTATCAAGTGTTTAAATCCAGTGTATGTAGCTCCAGACAAAGACAGATTATAGTAATTAATCACATCGTAAGGACCCATTTTCACTTTTTGGTGGGTTTGTGTCTCAGCCTCTCCATATAAGCTCTAATTCCACGTGCCGCTTCAAACCCTCAGAGGTGCTCAGACAGGAAACACTGCTTCAGCCACATGTCAAGACAAAAAACACACGTGTTTATCAATTATTAATTACTTAATGTGACTAAGCTGACATTGCCTCACCACATCTGAACATCTATATCTGCAAAATTGAAAATCTAATTTGTAGTACAAGAAGTATATTTGAAGTCATATATATATATATATATATATGGTTTGTCCAGCAGAGAGCACTGCAGACACAACACTAGGCTGTATATGACACATACTTCTAAATAACAAGGATAAAGCGGTGTATAGGTAATGGATAGATGGATTGATGGATGTTTATGTAGCAGATAATTTTAAGTGTAATAAACACAAATTGATATCAGTTGATAATGAGCAACTTTAAAAAAATAAAATAAAATTCACGACATATGGAAATTTAACATGCTGGGAAATTTTGAAGGAATAAGGAAGACACATGAGGACAAAACATAATTGTAAATTATCTAAAAGAAAGAAAAAAAGAAAAAAGAAAAGGCGAAATAAAAAAGAAAGTAGTTCCATGTTGGTCATGCAACATTCCCCCTACTGATCACCATCAATGTCCCCGAAAAGGTTTATTACTTTACAAAATGAAATTGCATTTACAAAAAATTAAATCATGGTTGCAAAAAATTCCCACCCAACCGGCGATGACAGTTTATTATTATACATATCATCTATTCTGTTTATTTTCAAAGTAGTTCAGCTGAGCGGGAAAGCAGCGGATATGGCAACCTCGGCGGGCTGCATGGCGTGCACGCGACCCGCTGACGGAGACGCAACGACAGAGAGAGCGGCGCCACCAGCGTGACGAACACCGATTTCTACCGGAGAAAGCCGTGATAAAGTATGATTATCTTTATGAAAGCTAGTTAGTTTTTATTGCTATCAGCTCATAAACCATTTTTAAACGAGCAGGACGGTTATTTTGTTAAAATATGTATTTTAATCTGTTTTGCCGCTAACGGCGAGTTAGCTAACTTTAGCTAGGCCTGCTTTTTGAGCGAACCGGGGTCGGACTCGACATGGCCTTAAGTAATAACGTTTTACATATTACATTATAGTAACTTAATGCCAGATATTCTTCAAAGCGTATCGGCTTTTGTTGTGCTCTTGGTGGTATCTCTTGTGGTTTGCGGTCAAGTCGAGGAGACATTAGCCGTCCCGCCCTGCCCTTTCGTCGTCGACGGGATTAGCCGAAAGTAACGCAAGCTAAATAATGCGGACGAAAGATAGCAACGACAAGTCGACGCATTTTTCACCGACTGTGTTAGCAGCAACGAACAACCGCCGCCCGTATCACCGAGTTTAATGTTTTTGTTGCTTTGATCATAATTAAGTGTCTTAAATTTTGACAAATGTTAGTTTGAGCATCTCCTTCGTTGTTAGTTTCTGTTAATCTAACCATTTTGGCTAAATCTCGCGATAGTTTAGAGGATTTGGCTTTAACGAGAAGCCACTGCAAGAGGCTTTCATGTAGTTAACTTGAATGGTACGTAATATAGTCGACTTAACTTTTCTACGAAATTTCTCAGTTGGTCACATCAGCACACTTGGTTGCATTTTTTTGTACAGCATCTACAGTAATATTCTATTAAAAAAAAAAAAAAAAGGTTTACAGTGCTTAATGTTGTCATTTATTTTTTCAGGTGATCTTAAACATGGATGAGTGGGACGAAGCGGTAAGTTAGTTCACTCTCAAACCCCTAAATGTCATTTAAGTCCAGCTTTGTGGTTCCTGCCATAAACCTTGATAGTCAGCACTGGATTTAAATTCACTCCTGCTTACAGGAAACTACACCAACCAGCAGCATCTCAATTGGAGGTATGTTCTTTAGTTATATTACTGAAACCTTCTTTTGTAAATGAGAATTAAGCATGGAAGCAACAATATTTAGAATAACTTCTTAAGTTAAATGTATGTACTGTGTGAAATTAATATTGTGTGTTTAGTCACAGAAGGAGGCACCTGGAATGCTGACCGTGGTGAAAATAGAAGAGGTAAGTGTAGAAAAGGAGCTATTACTATATTAGCCGAAGATTACACTTAAATTACTTTTTTTTTTATTTCCCTCCAGGCGGTGGTGGAAGAGGTAGAGGCAGAGGAGGAGGATTTAGAAACTCATTTACCTCAGGTGCTTATTCTGCTTCTGCTGGTTCTCAAGAAATATGATTGACTAAATATATAGGTAATGTTAAGAATTGTGATATATCACTTTAGTCATGTAGTCCGCTTAACAATTGGCTGTAAAGTTTACTGAACTGATTTTGCACGCCGTGTTGTTTCTAGTCACTTAAAGCCAGTAGGTATGAGTTGTTAAATGTGGTGTAGTGTAGAGAGAAAAGTTGAACACCATGAGAATTGTGGAGGAATCTAATTTTGGTACTCTGACTTTTGATTTGTAGGTGGTGATGAGAATGCCAATGGTAAGCATTAGCAGTGTTAAATTAACTGGTGTCAATGAGAATGTTGTTCATCCTTGGTGCCACTGAACCTCTGATTTCTGCTTGATAGGTGGGGACAGCTGGAATAATACAGGAGGAGAAAGAGGTGGTTTCAGAGGAAGAGGAGGCAGAGGTAAGACATGAACTGTACCTAATACACTCACATACTGTAAATGTATTGAGCTGACTTAGCGTGATTGTGGGTTACCTGAACAAAATGTTTAAATACTTTCATAAATGTTTTATGTGGCAATGTTTAAATTTCCCTGTCAAAGTTTTAGACTTGAAGAATAACTTTCTTGAAAGCCTCTTAAATATATCACCACTGGAGGCTAGAACAGGCTCACAAAGTTTTTAGTTTTCTTCATGGAGGAAATCAGCTGTAGTCAACTTTGATGTTTCAGAAGATTTCAATGTGTGATCAGATTCACAAAAGGAAAACCTAAAATACTAGCCGAAACTTTTCAAACCACAAACATTACAATAGGCATTGCATTACACAAGATGTGAAGGCTTGCTGGGACAACTGTGAAGCAAATACTGTTTTGTAGAATCGCTTGGGAGTCAGTTTTTAGATTTTTAGGAGAACTGAATACTTTGAGACGTGTTCATGAAATGGTGTCGTAACAGCATGTATGTTCCATCAGGGCGTGCCCGAGGATTTGGCGGAGAGGATCGAAGTGAATTTGATGGTAATGTTTGCATATGTTGGGGTCTATTCTGAGTGCAGCTGACCTAAATGCATTTAATCTGATTTTGTGTGATATACCTTGATTTTACAGGTGACAACAGCAACAATGGAGTGAGGGAAAATGGTAGGGTTTGTTTTTTGTCTGGTTGTCTAACACATTTTCATTTTCTGCGTGTGAATCTTTATAAGTCAGTGTCATGTGTTTTGAACAGGGTTTAGAGGAAGAGGCCGCGGTGGGGAAAGAGGTGGCAGAGGAGGCGGTTTTAGACAAGGTATTACTTGATTCAGTCCTCTTAGAATGGATTTGCCATCACCCTCTGAACCCCAAGAAGTTTCTGGGTGTTTTTGCTCCTTTCACAATTTGATTGACTTTGGACAAATGTGTCACTGCAATATAAAGTCCTGCACCTCTATGGAAATGGTACAAGCATGCTAGAAGTAGAAAGAGTTCTTCGATGTCATTTTTTGCAGTGTGACACAATTGCAATGCCATGAATCATTTAAAAAAAAGAAACAATGAAACTTGAATTTCTTGATTATTCATTTTACAAAAATTTAAAACAATCTTAAATTTAGCATGTACATTTACTCTATCTTTAAACTAAGTCTTTTGGTAGAATGGAAATTCACGGAAGTTGTTTTTTTTTTTGTTTTTTTTTTAAACAGTTTCTTAGTGTCATTTTGGGGGGGGGGACAAACAAACAAGCATGCCTTTTAAACCCACACTATGTTTTGGGGTTCAGAGGGTTCATGTAGTTTCTGAACTTATTTCTAAATTCATAAAAATGTTTTGTTATCGAAGTAATGCAGTTTTATTTTGAAATGGGAAGAGCAGATAACTAATAACTGATCATGCATTGAAGGTGGTGACCAGGGTGGCAGAGGAGGCTTTGGAGGAGGTAAGTAAGCAACAATAAACACTGTGAAGAATAATTTTCTGTTAGTTAATGCCAGTTGTGTCCTTACAGGTTATCGTGGGAGAGATGAAGAGATCTTTCCAAGAGGTTATATTTATCTTTTTTTGATGATAAATGAAAACATTTGAGCTGTTTAGTGTGTATTTAAAACATTTCACTGGTGTAAATGACATCTTTATGTAATGCAGGGGGAGATAAAGATACAGAAAAGAAGGATGGCGGTGATGGTGACAGTAAGTGAAAGTCTTAAATGTAAATATATTCAGCATTCTTGGAGAATGATCAAGCTTCTTCCAGTCGTGCACCACATGCACAATTTCTACTGTGAATTGCAGGACCCAGGATCACATATGTACCCCCAACCCTCCCTGAAGATGAAGATTCCATTTTTTCCCACTATGAGTCGGGCATCAACTTCGACAAGTATGACGACATCTTGGTGGACGTCAGTGGCACAAACCCACCACAAGCTATCATGGTATGAAGTATAAAATAATCAGTTGGTTAAAAAATTATTTAGTAATCAGTAGGGGTGTAACAATACACGTATTTGTACCGAACCGTTTGGTACAGGCCCTTTCGGTTCGGTACAGAGGTGTACTGTGGTACGAAAATTTGAAGACTATTAAGAATGGCCAATGTACATAATTGTTTCAGTTGCAAGTGTTGCAGTATTGCGGAGCTAAAAAACAAGTAGGAGTTTCCACAGGATGTGACGGATTGTTTATTCTCCTGTCGGAGCTTCCTTATAAGCCCAGTCTGTATGCCTAGCAAATTGGATGGCTAATGTTAACAATAATAATAAAAAGCCAGAGCTCGAAGACGCTCCAGTGTCATTAAAGTCACCCGTTAGCGGTTTCCTGATGAAGTACGAAAAAGGAGAAAAACAAGACGAAAGCCGTATGTCCACACTATGAAGCGGCCCTCTACGCATCTGGCAACGCGTCAAACTTACACACTCATTTGAAAAGGCAGCATCCAAGCATAACTGCCCGCTGTGAGAAAAAAATAACAAACGTTGCACAGATTGTTACTGTGCTGGAGCTCTGACTCCATTCAGTCCTCAGTCCTCACTGCTGTCTTCTCAGTATTATCATGAATACGCTACAGCCAGGCAGCATCACAGGAGTGGGCTGAGCGGAGCTACTGACAGATAAGTTCATAATGACATTGTGACGTTAACAATGACTCTACATGTCTCCTGTTTCACTTTAACTCTTTTTGCCTTGTTTCATGACGAGTGACGCATGCCTCGTTGCGTCGGTCATGCTTTTCATATACGTTGCATTGCTAAAGTTGTGCTAACCTCCCTGTCTGTTTATGTTAGCATTAACATGGCTGTAGTTATGGCAACCTAGCATAGCGTTAGCTAACAGCTTAAAGCCAGTAAGTAACTGCAGAAATAACGTAAGTGTACAAAATATTAGAGAGTACAGAACGACCGTTCATCACTCCATCAGCTTCTTATTAATGATATCAATGTTAATTCAAATGCTACAGCTATGTTTTGATTATCCATGAATGTAATAGTGTAGATCACATGAATGCAGAACTTGCTGGAAATCCCAACATGGGTGGAAATGAGCTACTTGGCGGAGGTTTACGCTCTCAGTTCTCTTCTAGTTAGCCATGTTTTACAAACTCGTCCCATTTATGAACAGCACACAAGCTCAAATTTGGCTGCATAATACTCATTTATTTGAAAAATATTTATTTTTTCTATTTATCGCTAAACTTGGTTGTTTGCAGCAGTGTCTTCCTGTTTTATACTGGAAAAGAAGTTCAGTTACATTTACAGCTGACCAATACGCTGAAATTGTTAATGCTGCACTTGTACTTTTATTTATTTTATCTTGTTCATTTAATATTGAGAACGATGCAGCAGTATTTCTGTTACATTTGTATACATTGTACATTTAATTTGATTGACTGAGCTGCTAACAGCTTTTTGGTTTAATAAAGTAAACAAATGTTTGGGCTTAATTATGAGCAGGTTTTTTTTATTTTTTCGTTTGTCCCCTTAACTGAGAACTGAACCGTACTTTATCGAACCATGACTTCCGCACCGAGGTACCGTACCAAACTGTGATTTTTGTGTACCGTTACACCCCTACTAATCAGCAGTTAGCCACTGCATTTGAAGACATTTTTGTGTTCACACCAGAATCTTAAAACAAAATAACCAAATTAAAGAATGCTATCTTCAAAGTAAAATTGCCAAAATTACACCATTTATCCAGAAACTGTAATAACAGAATTGTTTGACTTTCAACTTTAAAACACTCTGAAGTAATTGTGTGATATGGAGTTTTGTTCAGGAAATTAGCAAAATCTAAGCTTGCAATTATGATATTCTTCAAATATCACGATTTCCTTGTATTGGTAACACCTGTGGGCACTTGGAAAAATACTGTAACTGTTAGTTCACATATGCACCAATGATTTATGTAGTTACAATGCAGACAAAGCATTATATAGCATCAGACTGCTCAGTTGTGGTTTCTGTTAACAGTGAGATACCAGTCAGCTGACAAGGAGTCAGGCAGAAATGCCAAAAAAAAACCCTGAGATCACAACACTCAAAGTGCTGTTAACCTTCCACAACAGAACACAACTTAAGTCGGAATTCTTCCCTCATATTCCGGTTTGACTGAACACATTGACTGGTGGATGGTGAGCGATGTAAACTTACCAATGCCCTGTTGTTTTTGAAAGTATTATAACTCACCTAAGAAGCTGTCAGTTTATTAAAATGTCTAAAACCGGGTCTGTGAACTCAGTTGAGGCAGCTGCATAAGTACCTCATCTCAAACTGGCATATGGCAACACATGTTGACTGTTCCTTGAAGCTTCTGTGTGTTTCATCTGTTGTGTATGTGATGGACCAGTCTGCTCTGTCAACAATTCAGACCTTTTTTTCCCCTCAGACTTTTGAAGAAGCAGCCTTGTGTGAGACCCTGAGTAAAAACGTGAGCAAATCTGGGTATGTCAAGCCGACCCCTGTGCAGAAACATGGCATCTCAATCATCTCTGCTGGCAGAGATCTCATGGCCTGTGCCCAGACTGGATCTGGTAAAACGGTGAGAGGAGGGAGAATCAACACCTGACCTGTAGATTTGCTTATGGACAGAATTTAAATGAGCTCTTCCTCCTCCAGGCTGCATTCTTGCTCCCCATCCTGCAGCAGCTGATGGTAGATGGTGTGGCAGCCAGTCAGTTCAGTGAGATTCAGGAACCTGAAGTTGTCATCGTGGCTCCAACTAGGGAGCTCATCAACCAGATTTTCCTGGAGGCCAGGAAGTTTGCCCATGGGTATGTTTTTAGACTTTGTCTTTGACAGAGGGCGGTTTCAGTGTGTTAAATGCACCCTGTGAATTCACCATGCAATGAGTGAAGTCCTCCTGGCTTTTAACCTTGGTCTCCTCTGTTGCAGGACTTGTGTGCGCCCAGTTGTGGTTTATGGTGGAGTCAGCACCGGATACCAAATCAGAGAAATCTCAAGGGGATGCAACTTGTTGTGTGGCACACCAGGGCGACTGTTGGATGTGATTGGAAGAGGAAAGGTAAAGTAATTTAAAGTTTCTAGTCATTTGATGTTTTCTTCGAAGTTGCACAGTCTTGAGTTGAAGGCTTAAACATTGCAGCTAAATGAAATATGTGCTGCAGGTTGGGCTGAGCAAAGTGCGATACTTGGTGCTGGATGAAGCGGACCGGATGCTGGATATGGGTTTTGAGCCTGACATGCGGCGGCTGGTGACTTCCCCAGGAATGCCGTCCAAAGAGAACCGTCAGACTCTGATGTTTAGTGCCACCTACCCTGAAGACATCCAAAAGTTTGCTCATTAATCCACCACAACTTTCACTGCTAATGTTGACAACAGTGTCTGAGCTGGACTGCTGGTTGGCTTGTTTGAGTATGGAAATGTGTTTTACAGGATGGCAGCAGACTTTCTCAAGAGTGACTACTTGTTCTTGGCTGTGGGGGTCGTGGGCGGAGCCTGCAGTGATGTGGAGCAGATACTGAAGCAAGTCACCAGGTTCTCCAAGAGGGAGCAGCTTCTTGACCTTGTCAAGACCACAGGTACTTTCTTGGCAACTATTTTAAAGCTTTTAGGTTGCCAATGTAGAGAAGAAAATCCAAACATAAACAAGTCAAATCACTCCACTATTATGCACGATTTGCCAGAATATCATAATCTCAACAATACACTCTAATATCAGGAGTTTTTTATGCTGAAAATATGAAGTATTTGTTTTTGCAGCACATGTTTGTGTTCAATTAAAGTAGAAACTTGAAATGGTTCGATTAGTGACATTACTACTAGTTTTGATGACTGATGTTGGATGCAGGATCTGAACGCACCATGGTGTTTGTGGAGACCAAGAGACAGGCCGATTTTATTGCCGCGTTCTTGTGCCAGGAGGAAGTTCCAACTACCAGCATTCATGGGTAAGTGCTCTTTCTAGGGTTCTTGACTTAACACATTATTTTCATCTGGATAATCGTGTCTTTTGTTGCCCGGCAGCGACCGTGAGCAGCGAGAGCGAGAGATGGCCCTGGCAGACTTCCGCTCTGGCAGATGTCCAATTCTAGTGGCAACCTCTGTAGCTGCCCGTGGTCTGGATATTCCAGATGTGCAGCATGTGGTGAACTTTGACCTCCCAAACAACATAGACGATTATGTCCACCGTATTGGGAGAACTGGCCGCTGTGGAAACACTGGGAGAGCAGTGTCTTTCTATGACCCAGATGCTGATAGTCAGTTGGCTCGCTCTCTGGTCGCAATTCTGTCCCAGGTAAGATCCCACCAACATCATCACTGTTCCTATTGAGACTTACGACTTCATTTGAGAATTCATCTGGTGTTCAGTGAAGAGCTGGGTCTTTAGACTTTTCTTAAAGACTGAGAGGGAGTCAGCAGATTGAACAGTGTTTCTGAAAGGCTGTGACTTTGCAGCTGGTTACAGATTGGACTTTAGCACCATGTCAGTGATTATTCCTGAGCTGTGTCAAGCACAGTGGGTATAGATGATGAAGAGCCTTCTGGCACAGCCTCTCCTCATTACAACACTTGTTGTGAGCTCCATTTGTTATCCTGGTACATGTGAAATGGGTAAGATGCAGTGACAGACAGTTTACATGGTCACAAATTTTGGGCTGCACAACCAAAACAAAAAGACTGTGTTGTTGGAGCACGAAGCCCATCTCTCAAGGGCAACTGTCAGTCACCACCAGGGGAGGTCTGTGGGTGCAGATAGGGGTGATGAGAGGCGACTGCAGACAAGTGAGCCTCGGGAGAGATGCAGCACAGCCGCAGGAGAGCAATGGAGGGCGAAGGGTCTCCATTATCAAGGGACATGATAACCTGTTATTAGCCAGGGAAAGAGAACATTTCAGATTTTTTTTTATACAGGCAAACTTTGTCATTTACTTTAATGGCAGTTTGCATGTGATGCATTTAAGGGAAACTGGAGGACATTCTGTTAAACTTTTTTTTTTAATGTACCAATGGGAGCCAACATGTACCACTGGGAAGAATTTAAAGAGCAGCCAGTCAGTCTTCAGTGTTTTCATGTGTTGGTTGGGATTGACAGGCTCAGCAGGAGGTGCCCTCATGGTTAGAGGAGTCTGCGTTCAGAAGCCACGGGACTACTGGCTTCAGCAATGCCAGGAAGACTTTTGCCTCCACAGACTCCAGAAAGGTAACACGTTTGTCTGTTTTGTGGTTGCGTATGCTTTTCGTCTACAGTTTTTCTGATCTCTGTGTGACCTTCAGTGTCCTCAGGGTCAACATTCAGGCTCTTTCCAAGACGATGCTGTGAAGAACCAGCCAGCAGCACAGACCGCAGCTGATGATGAAGAGTGGGAGTAGAGACGGCACGAGAGCAGCACACTCACAGGATTGATTTAAGTTCTTTTTCTTTTGAGGTGTTCATCTCGTATTTATCAGTGTTTTTGTTTGGAGAGCCAGATTGTTTCTCATACTGGACAAAGTTAAGATGTCAAGTGTTGTGTTAAATGAGGAACCAGCTCTTGTATAATGTGTATAATCTGCCAATTTGGTCAGTTTTCACTGACATACTTTTCTTTTTTTTTATCTTTACCTGCATTTACAATGGTTAATGGTTACAATGCATCTGACGTAAAGGCCAAACTTTCATGTCATATTACAAATATATTTTGCTTCCTCTAGGAAAAAAGGTGAACAATAAATAAATATTTGTTCAAAGCAAAGTTTGCATTTGTTGTCAAATTGATTGAATGTGAGGCAGTTCAAGTGAGTCCCACCTCAGTGACTTTAAGTCAGTTTAGGCATTGAAGTGTGTCTTTGCTGACTGAATGGTGATGGATACATTAAAGTGTTAAAAAAAAAAGAATTTTAGTGTATTCCTCATCATGCACTATTTAGTTTCTTTACAAAGACAAATGCACGATTGCAAGAAACAGTGCTGCTTAAGGTTTGTAGCAGCAGTCAGTCTTTGAGCACAGGTCACTGACTGATCGGTAGACTGATTGGAATAAACAGGTCCAAAAGATCAAGTAATTATTAATGTTCCTTAAGCTTCATCTCAACATTACTGACTAATTTGTCAGGGCAGTAAAGCTCCAATACAAGGATGTCTGTTCTGCTGCATAACAAGCTTGAAAAGCATCTATTTCAACATTACATGAATATTTCAGTGACATAGGTACATATGGCTATGAAAAAAATATTAAAGTCTAAAGAAGGAAAGGCACGCACACCTGGGCCCACTGGGTTGGATGCTGGATCACAGAATGTCGTGATGAATGCTGTGCATTATGGGTACTTAAGATGGCAGCCTCAGTCTAATGGTTAGCAGTCTGAGGAAGAGCATTTTGCTCGAAACGTCACGCCAATAAATTGTATAAGGGAGCCTGTTTTTGGTGTATGAAAAAATATTGAAATAAATAGATGTCAGGTCATGATTATCTATATACAACATTTATTTATGAATTACCCTTACAATTTAAAGTACTGGAGTTAAGTTGTTTATGGAGTGAGTTGATTAAATACAATTCTATAAAACTCATATAAATGATTTAAAACTATTTTACTTCACTAATATCAGGGCTAAGACCCTACTGTATTATTTGGGAAAAGTAACCTAACTAGATAAAATTATAGTTAAGATCTTATGATATTTTTGAAATATAAATGAAAGGCCAACAAATCTTGATTCACTTTATCCCCTATGAGCAAGCTTTTCTTCATTTTTATTTTTGTTTGTTAATTTGTGAGGTGGAGTTTGCATGTTATTTAATAATTGCAGTCATTTATATATATATTGTACCTTTTCAATTTATTTTATTGCCATATTTATTCACTTTAGAGGAAAAATTTATTTCTTAATTTCACATTGAATACTCCCACATACTCCGCCCGTCGTGGGCGGGACTCTGGTGACGTCGTTCTGATCGGCTCAATCTGATTGGCCAGTCACACCCTGTCTGTCCGTTTCAAAACTGTTTTCTTCCGGCACCCGTAGAAATGAGTCCTCAGACAGACGTGTTGAAGCTAGAAGCTAAAGTTGACAGTTTGCTGTGTTCGGCGGCAGAGAAACAACAGAATATTTGTGTCTAGTGCGGAAACCATGAAAGGAAAAGTAAAACCCAAGGTAAGACTGACTAAAGCTAGAGTTGACTTGATACGAGGCTCAGACATTTAGCTGTTTGTCAGTGAGAGTAACCACTCTTAATTTTTTAAATGCTTGACATATTAAAAAACGAGTTTCCGATACATCTAAACATGACAGAAGACGTATCCATGTGGATTTTATTTTTAATATCTGTCATTGTAAGCGAGATACAAGTTGTCCACTGTAGTGTCACTTCACAGCTGTTTATAATACACTTGAAACGCAAAACTCTGAAGGTGAACATAAATACCACCATGAAACCTGCACAGCTGATTCATTTCATTCAGATCCTTACATTTTGTATTACTGTTTTTCTAAAATGTTATATTTAATGGCATTATCTCATAAAAAAATGTGCAAATTTGCATAAAAATCCAGAACAGAAATCTGAACTTTGGATAAAGTCAGATTCAAATTCAAGCTCATTTTGTTAACATGTTGGAGTCAAAGGTTGTTACAGAGAGGATTTTGAAAATCATCTTTTACTGTTCTATAAATCAGAAAATACTCTCATCAGCCAGAAAATCTAATTTCTCCATGTTCTTATGAAGAAAATGTTCCTTACATCAGGCTGTATAAAAAAAAATCAATCAATCACTTTTATCAGATATTCCACAGGTGTTAAACAATATGGGTACAGAATATTTGACCCAGTTGTGGTGCATAAGTACAAAACAAGCCCTCTCCGCATATTTATATAAAAAAAATGATGATCTGTCTTCCTGGCAGGTGGTGACATCAGGGAGGCTGACCGGAGCTGCCAGAGCGACTCAGTGAGTCCACCAGCTTGTATCCACCTCTATAAAGAGGCAGTTTGACTTTCAAATCACCTTATATTCCTGTTTGCACTCCTCTAACTCTTGTGTTGTGCGCTTCTCCTCTAACTTGTGTTGTCAGAGTGACTGTAAAGCCAGCAGCAGCATCCCGCCCCGAGCCAGCCTACTCTCTGTACTCCACAGACTCCGAAGACCAGGTGAAGAACTGAGCTGTTTGTGCAGGATCAAAAGCAACGTGATTTTAAAGGGATGCTTTGCTTCAGCAATCATTGATTTCAAGTCTTGAAAAAGTTGCTTGGGGATTATATCTAGCTGTACTTTTTACTGACAGATACTGTGATTCAGCTTACTGGTTAGTGTTTTTGTGTGTTAGGGGTGGAGTATGTTTGGAATAATCCCAGCTGTGTTCTGTCCTTAGGTCACCACTCTCCATAAGGGTCTGGACCGCTGTGCTGCCTTGCTCGGCGGCATTCTTCAGGCTGAAAAAGCAGGTCAGATGGGTTTCCTAACTTTATAAAGCAGTCAATAGTTTACTAAAACAAATAGTTGATCAATTGACGGGTTGATTGAAAAAAACAAAAAACAAACACTCAACAGCAGTTTTTATAATCCTTCAGTCAAGCAAAAGTACTGAGGACTGTTGAAAAACATACAAAATGCTTAATTGATGAATGAAGATAATAATAAATGTGTGTGTGTGTCTAAGCTTCGCCAAGCGTTCCAAGAACAGTGAAGGTTGGAGCAGCCAAATCAAGACGATCAGCCTCATTTGGAGGGAAGAGCATTAAGAAAGTACCTCCAAAGACAGGTGGGTGTGTTTAGGAATGTGTGTGAGGTTTGCTTGAGTTTATTTGACACTGCTACGACAACATTAGATTACAGACAACTACAAAATGTGAAGAATGATGCCAACTAACTTATATGGTCACATGAAGCCTGATGAAACTTTCAGGTTTCTTTGCGTTTGGAAAGATTCTTCAGAAACATTTTTTTCACTTTAAATTTTCTTGTTTTTACTTTATACTTCAGGGCCTGAATTTTAAATACAGTTTTTCTAAAAAAAAAAATGTTTTTGATGCTCACCTCCAGCCCAGAAGAGTTCCCAGTCCGGCCGGCGTGGACCAGGCGCTGCATCTCCAAGAACCCATCACTCCACTCCTCCAGCTGCACACTCTGGAGTGAAGCTGCATCCACCGAAGAAACAAGCCCACAAGCTGCTGCTCTCACCTCCTGCACTCGTCCAAACACTTCAGCACCTCTCCCACAGCGTCCCTCCACCCAGGACCTCCACCCCTCCACTGCAGCCCAGCGCCTCCATCCTTCTGTCTGTGCACCAGTCGTCCTCCCCTTTAGACCAGCTGCCTCCCCGTCAGGCTGCAGCTCCACACAGTCAAGCTGAGGCTGATGGAGAAGAGGAGTTTGTTCCTGTGAGGGACGTCAGTATGAAGAAAACTTCCACAGACTCAAACACAAACACCTGCGCCGTGGAGATGTCAAATCTGCAGCTGGAGCCTGGAAAGGATGGTAAAGTAACACAGGAGAGCAACGATGAAGAGAAAGCAAAGACAGTTCAGTATCTGCTGAGAGAACTCAAGGCTCTGATCGCTGGACAAGGTAACCTGAGGTGTCTTTTGATACACCGGCTTACTCTCTTGTTTGTGGTTTTATTGAAATGGTAGCAGGATTTAGAAATGGTCCACACATTTAGCCTCAACCTTCCATTGAAGAAATGTTGATTCCATGTGCAGGCAGTGTAGCAGAGAGGCTGCTCAGTCATCTGGAACAGACGGTGTCCTCACCGCAGATGAATGTTGGTAGTTTAAACATCCAGCAGACGGAGAGTGAACCAGACCTGCCGTCGCTGCTCAGCCAGAACACTCAACTCCGCAGGTAACTCAGACCGCCTTTAACCTCTCCGTGCTTTTACTTCATGTTCCAGATGTTCACTGACTCACTGTTGTGTGTTCCAGGCGTGTTAGGATTCTGAACCAGCAGTTGAAGGAAAGAGAGAAAGCGGAGAGACGTCAGAACCTGGAGGTGCTCTGTGACTCACAAGGTAAAGCCATGTATGTGTGTGAATGTGTGTTTAATTGTATTCCTCATGTTGTAGCGACATAGATCTACTTACATAGTCGTATTAAGGTGATCCACTTCACTTTTAGGCACTAAAAAGCAAGTGCCCATGATGTAATTTATCATATTTTATGGTGCAGACTAAAGCTCCTCTCCGGTAATCTGACAACATCTCAGCTCCATGTCTGAATGAGCAACCTGCTGGCTTTTCTCACCAGGTTGAACCTCGTAGCATTTCTGTATCACTGTTAACCTGACACAAGTCTGAACTGACTGCAGTCACAGTAACAGATTGGCACGAGTACTTCTAGCTGTGTGAAGTGATGTATTGCCAAAGACACAGGTTGTTGCCAGAATCCCAAAAACACATTTACTTTTTCCTCCAACTTCACATCTCTTACAACCTTAAATGTCCATAAAAATAAAAATTTACCACTATGAAATCTAAAAGAGATCAGAATGAATCAACCCACCAATACTTACTGCAATCCAGGTTCTGACGAACAGAAGCAGAAGTTTAGTTTGTTGCTTCCAGCTGTTTTTTCTTTGAGTGTATTAAATACCTGCAGCATCAAACAGCAGCACAATCCATAAGATTGTCTCCAAAGCAAGACAGTTTTGCGCATTTACTCACGTCAGCAGTAACTTCATTCATTCCTTATGATTAGGGATTATTCCCAACATGGAGACAGGATCAATCAGGATCTAACAGAAAGTCAAGTTAGAGGTTAAGGCAAATACTGGTTATAGTCAAGATGGAAAAGTGAATTAAAGTCGATATAATGTCCTCTGAAGTGATGGGATTGTGTTGAACTGTGCATTTATGTCAGGACTGTTACAATAGTGGACTCCTGTGTTTCTCCACAGTACTGAGTCTGCAGGAGGAGCTCATTACCGCTCAGTCCAGACTGCGGGAAGTCCAGGACGACCTCACAGAACTACGGAAAGCCCTTCAGGACACACAGAGCCAGCTGAGAGACCGAGAGGCAGAGAATGCACTCATGAAGACAGGTTCTGACTCACTTACATCACATAGCATGGAAGTCTTGCTGAGAAGTCATTATCCTCATCAGCTGGAAAGCTTCATTTAATCCATAGTTTGCTATTTAGTATGTTGGATATACTGTAGGACTAAAGCTTTATGCACTAATGTCCAAGTGATGCAGATTTTTGAGGCCATAGTCAGTGTTGATCATAAACTTTTGATGGTACATGATGTAATCTAGGGTGGCGCAGTTGGTTAGCACTGTTGCCTCGCAGCAAGAAGGTTGCCGGTTCGCGTCCCAGCACTGGAATCTTTCTGCGTGGAGTTTGCATGTTCTCCCCATGCAGCGTGGGTTCTCTCCGGGTTCTCCGGCTTCCTCCCACACAGTCCAAAAACATGTTGAGGTTAATTGGTGATTCTAAATTGTCCGTAGATGTGAATGTGAGTGTGCTTGGTTGTCTGTCTCTAAGTGTGGCCCTGTGATAGACTGGTGACCTGTCCAGGGTGTCTCCTGCCTTCACCCTGAGTCAGCTGGGATAGACTCCAGCCCCCCATGACCCTAGTGAGGATTAAGCGGTGTATAGATGATGGATGGATGATGTAATCTAAGTGTTTTGCATATGTGACTGAGTGCAGACTTGGAGGCCACAAGAAGCCGGCTACTGGACAGTGAACGTGAGAAGAGTGAGCTGGTGTCACTCGCCCAGCAAAGACTAGAGGAGATAGGAAACCTCAACAGGTGAGCCAGTGTATCTGTATCTGTTGAGTACTTTTTGCCCCTGATCCATTTCAACCCAACTCATTTATTTTTTTGTGTTTGCTGATACCAAGTCCCTATCTGATCGCATTTTCATGGATAATGTACACTTCAAATACATTTATTAAAATCAATTCAATATTTACTTGACAGCTGTATCGCTCTGCATCCAAACTGTTCGTCATTGTTACGTAGGTGGTCATGAACCTTGTAGTAAAGCTCCAGTACGGTACTGTCTGACATGTAGTGTCGAGAAGCCTGTATTCTCTTCATGCTTGTTAGAACGTGTGGTGTAGATTAGCTGTGGTACCTCGTTGTGCCACCAGGTGGAGCCTTTAGCAAAATTGTGCAAGCAGAGCACTGTACGTTCCAATAAGACTACAGGCAGTTCAGTGTTGGCAAAGACAGAGACTTCTGTGATGCTTAATGTCCTTCAGCCAGAGCTGATGTATTTTAAGTAAGTGTTCTGTCAAAATTGGGGTTAATATTGATCATTTTAAAGTTCAGGACATCCCTACAAAATATTAATTCTGAATGAGTCATTGTGAGAAGTTAAGCACTGAGCCTCGTGTCTCTTCTCTTTGTTTCAGGCTCCTTCAGAGTCAGAGTTCATCAGATTGTCCTACTCTTGTTGACTCCTCACTGTCAGAAACAAGACAACATTTTAAGCACAAGCAAGATCCACCAGTGCCCCCCACTGACCGCATCACCGAGTACCTCATGTCTCTAGGCCATGTGGCTGCAGAGAAAGAAGAAAACACACGATCACATCCTGATGTCAGACCTCAGCAGAGTCCAGAAGTCCAGTCATGCGGGCAGCGGCTGGAAAAGCAGCGAATGCAGCTGTCCCAGTGCGACGCTGAATCTGTCCTGTCTGACTGGAGCATGAAGTCAGGGTCGACCTTTGACACCAGAGACGAGGCAGCGTTCAGAGACGGACTGGCAGCTCTGGACGCCAGCATAGCCAGTCTGCAGAAGACGATTCAGCTGGATATGAGGAGATGATGGAGCTTCTACATGAGCTGCTGTTCTTAATGAATTATGTTGTGATGCACAGCCTGTATTGCATGCTGCATTTTGCGGATTAGTTGTCTAAAGTTATATTTAGGATTTAAAATCTTTTTATACATATATTAAATGTATTTATCTTGTTGATGATGGAGGCACAGGACCATAAAGGTTTTAGCAGCAGACTGGTTTGTTCCCAGTTGGTATTAAATGGTTTACAAATATATGCACGTGTATTTCCTTATTTCACTGTAGTGGGATGTTTAGGAGCACATTCTTTGGTCAGATGAGATCAAGATAAATGTATATTTATCTGGGAGTGTTCCTACTGTTCTTGTCAGAGGTAAGCCAGCCACTGTAAGGTGATACAGTTTTCAGTTATTTAACATTTAAGACATGTTACACTGGTGTGTACTTACAGCTGTTGTATACTAAAGCTCTCAAACTGTGTAACTGGGTCTTAATTATGGGGAACATTTTCCTGCAGAGCCTCAAACACGATAAATTAGTCTACATGCAGACAGAAGCTTCTGTGTAAATTTTAAAAAGAAAAATCAAATAAACTCAAAGAAGGATTTTTTTTTTCAATATTGTTTCTGTCAGTGCAATGTTAGAAACACATCATCGTCTGCATTAAGAACAAGACCTTTCAAATCAAAGCCTCCACACAGTTTTATAAAAATGTAAAACAGGTTTTTATTAAGCAAAACCAAAGTAGAAAAGTAGCTGTCAGAAGGCAGCAGTGCCTGGTTGGTGTAAGGCAGAGTTTGGCACACAGCTGACATAGTGTTTACAGAGAGAGACAGCACATGGTCTGTATGCCACAAAACAAGAGAGATTCCCTAGGAGCTTAGTACACTTTACAAAATGACAGCACAGCTCTCAATAAAGACATTCACCTGCTCTAGAACATAAATAAAATATTTCAAATTAGACAGAAGTGACACAACACACAAACCGATAACATATTCCCTTTGGTAGATCAAGGCTGGCTGGGACTTTCAGTTTCAGAGCAGCTGTTCCAGGCCACATTCACAGGACTCACACCTGTCCACGAACACATCAGCCAACCTGGCAGCCCTTTATAGTGCAAACCAGCCGAACGGAAAGATCAATGAAGTAAATGCAGTGCAGGAAACACTGTGTCAGGGTGTATGGAGATTAGAAGCACTGGCCTTGTAGGAAGTGTCTGACAGTCACACAGGTGCAGAACCGTTCCATATAAACTGGACACAGAGTAAAAATCACATTCAACATGCAACATTATGTTCTGACTGATTACAATCTGATTTTTTCCCCTCTTCTTCCACTACATCTGTGTTACCATTTTCACTACAGAAAACGACAGCAACCGCTGAAAATATCAAGTTTTGCTGAAGATTTGGATCATACAGTAAGGCAGGCCTGCTTGGTTCAAAAAAATTAATTAAAAAGTTTGCACCAAGCAAATTCTGTGAACAGTCAGTTTACAAAAATTCAGAGATTATTCAGTAGAACTGTTTACGTGGGGTAGCTGGGAGACAAATATAGAAACGAGTAAATAAGTAAATATCTATACTATGTCGAGTCCCTTAGTTTTGGTAACACCTGTGGGCACTTTCTAAAATTACTGTACATGCTGATTCCAGGTTTTTTTTTAAATTCTTGTAAAATAAACAAAGAAATTCAACTTTCATTTTTTCTGATTGTGTCATCCAGCACAGAAGATATTTCCGAGTTGTCTCTCCTTCTTCATGGTTGTGCTGTTTCCAGGACTTTATGTTGCAGTAAATGTGACAGAAAACAGGTTTCAGAGGGTACAAGAGGATGCAGAGGCTAAACCAGTGTGTGTTTATGAGCCGTGGTAGTGGTCTGCCTGCTTGCATCTGTGCTCTGCTTGGATGCTGCTGCTGCTGCTGCTGCTGCTGCTGCCGCCGTTGTCCTGGCGACTGCTGTCACTCACCTCCTCCGCTGTGTCCCCAAAGCCGTGGTAGTGTCCGTAACGCAGCGAATCCACACAGTCTGCTGCCATCATCCCCCAGCACGCCGGCCGGTGGGACACGCAGCTGGTGGGGCTGCTGGTCAGATGCAGCGAGCCGCACATGTCGGCTGAAGGCCGCTGAGGAGAAGCTGCCGGATGGTGAAGGACTGGAGGGGAGGACGGCGGGAGACGGCTGTCGGGCGGCTCTGGGTGAACCGGGGCAGCAGAAGGCAGGATGTGATGATGTCTGTCAGTTTTGGCACTGTCGTCTGCTTTTTAGAAACAAAGAATGAAATGAAATCTATTCCAAAGTACATGAAAAAATAGATACTAAAAAAACTAGGGACCCACCTGTGCTGAGCTCCTGTGCACACTCAGTGTTCATGCTCTCCATCTCCTCACCTGCACTGCTCTGAATGTGCAACACACCTGCAGCAGAAGGCAGCCAGTTCATATGTTATGTTTAAAGCTCTTAATTAGCACCAGTCTCTTCCATGAGGGTGGCGGGGTTCTACAGAAGCACTTTTCTAGCTGAACGTGCTGATTAGAAGAGATTTCTGATGTCATGTACTGCTGTGCACTGATCAGCGTGATACTAGATTTGAACTACACACCCAGAAGCCCACTAAAGATGATTTGAACTTAAAAAAATCTGACTGTGGGACTTTAGAAAGATGCCAAAGGTGGATGTACGAAAGATTGATAAAATAAAAGATTTGAATCCCAGTAATTTAAATCTAAACTGGTAGTTTTGAAGCAAATACTGTGAGACTTCTTACTTTAAGGTGATATAATTCTGAATCTTTAAAGTTCTATGAAAGTACAGCACAATTTGCTCTTTTATTGTACCAGTAACAGGGAAACATCTCTTTATTATATCATAGTTTGGCTCACAGCATGTAGTAGAACAACATTACATACAAAGAGTCGACACTTTTCTTACCATCAGCTCTCCTGGCTTTCTTCATGTGACCAGCGTCCGCGACGTTCAGCTGCCTCTTCCTGCTGAACAGACCCTGACCACAGGGGGCGCCGCCTCCATTCTGCGCTCCGTTCACATGGAGGCCGCCAAGCTGCTGCAGGTGCTTCTGGGCGTTGGAGATGAAGCAGAAACAGTCGTGGAAACCGTGAGCATGTGCCAGGTCTGCTGCCGTCTGCCCACTGGCATTCCTTAAACTAAACAACAGGAGAGAAGTGAGACAAACTGCTTCGGGTCGGACGTCAGAGTATTTCATCTCTAACAATCTGGTATATATAAGACATCTTTAATGTTGCAGGGGAAGATCATCATGACCAAACAAGAGGCATCAAATGACGCCAGACAGCCGAGTAAACAATAACAACATCTACTGAGTGTGGTCTTGACAGTCTTCTCCTGCAACACATTCATTTTTCTCTAAAATCTCACTGCTTGGTTGATAAACTGTACCTTACTGCTCAGAATGTGAACATGTCTGCAGCTACACTAAAAGAAAACTGAAATATGTCAAGAAATTAAGTATTTATACTTTGTTCTAATTAAAAATTGTATGGCCAAAAGCTAACAATCTATTCTTGTAGTACAAAGACACACAGTCCTGTTAACTGAGATATTAGTTGCATAAGTTCATTTAACTCACTTACATCAAATAACATGTCTTCTAACTTGGCTCTGTAACAATCACATTCACATATAATTTATCCTCCTCAACATCAGACAAATTAAAAGGACCAACAAAACTATTTTTTTAAAAAATTTAAAGTACCAATCAATATTTGAATATTCATTTTTAAAATAATATACATCACATATACAGTATATTTACCTCTGTGTAATGTTGCTTAAATTTCAAATGATTTAAAAGTTTATCATCTATTCTTTCCATTTATCATACTTAGGGTATTAGCTCTGATCTAACCAACAGTTTAGAGTTCGATATTAAAAACACAGGCCCCACTCAATGCAACAAAAGTCAGTAAGCTGATTTATTTTTTTGGTATGTTCACAGGTATTCATGGTTCCATCTCTAAATGGACCGTTAGCGGCACATCATCACACTCCCACCTCACTTTGTCAGGTTCACACAACATGCTGGATTCTATCTGCTCAGAACACACTGAGAAAGTTCTGGTGTTCATTTTACAACCAGTCGGCTGATTGGAAATTGTGCTCAATTTTGTTTCAGTGATCACAGTGTGTTTGGTTGGGGCCTGTATTTTTAATACAGTCTTGCTGGAATAGTCCTAAAAGAAGCATTTCATTTCATCTACCTCCTGACATGCTTTAAACTTGACATATTTCATGTCTATTTTGCTCCTATCCCTCAGCTACAGCACAATATTCCCTAAACTGAGACTGACTGTGATTTCTACGGTAACTCCTGAGGTGTCGGCATGAAGCTCAGTTTGTTGGCACAGTGTCTGAAAACAGTTGTAAGCTAAACATGCAGGCCTAGACATGACTATCATAATCATCAGTGCTTTCTTAGCATTGTAACCAATCACTGCAGGAAATACCTCGCCAGTTTGCCAGCTGCAGAAACTGTAGGAAGCGATAGTGAGCACTCATTGCCACAAGTGTAAGATGCTCGCAGATGCACGTGTGGCAGATTCTGCAGTGCCTATTTGGATTGCTCCCTCTTTCTGGGATTACTCGAGAAAATCATGTTCAAATTCAATGGCTGCAAAACATCAGAACGTGCAGGGTGTTTGTCTCTGCCAGCACAGTTTGAAAAATGAAGCTCATGGTTATCCTTACTTTACATTATTAGAAGACAAAAGCAAACCTAAATATTGACTTCAGAATGTAACATACTGTATGTAAGGATCAATCACACAGTGTTAGTTAAAAAAAACAAAAACTACATTTCTACACATCATCTTTTATGTTGCTGAAAAGCTCATGATGCATATTTAATGACAGATTTCATGTCCAAATCAACCACAACTGCTTTGATTTCTCTTGAAGTTAGATTCAATAAAAATGAGACATTAGAATTGCAGAAAATCTGAGGAGTCAGTGATTATTTGGCTGCTTTGGAGCAGCACAAAAATCCTGACATGGACACATTATCAGCTGATAAGGTTATGTTAGCAAACGCTTATTTATACGTCATTACTGGTTTAAAGTGGGGATTGATGTAACATATTTCTTTGGACACTTTAGATGTTGTTTTGTCTTTAAAGAAACTGCGGTTAAGGTCAAGTATCTGATAATTAACAGATGTTTCAGTTCTTTTCTAGCCCTCTGGACCTCAAGCGGTTTTGTGACTTTTTTCCCCTGTTATATTTCTCGTCACTGTTGGCTCATTTTTTTTTTTTTTTTTTTAAATGCGATATAAAGTCCTGCACCTCTGTGGATATAACCTTGACTACAAGGAGAGAAAACTCAAATGTATTTTGGGCAGCATGACACAGTTACAGAAAAAAAGAAACGTTGACTTGATTGTTCATCAAGATTTAAAAACTTTTTAAGAAAATATTTCCAAAAATGTTTTATTTTAAGCTTAGTTTTGGTTAAATTAACAGATGGAAACACACGTGACATATGGTTAAGTTAAAAGTCTAACAGTTCTGTTTCTACAATGTCTTGTCACAAATGGTTTCACTACAACGAATTTGCAAAGATAACACGTATTTCAAACTCTTTGGCGAGTTTTAGGGTTTAAATTCAGGTACTAGAATACTATGAGATACTTGGTATTTCTTTCACCCAATTTAAAGACTGAATAACAAACACTTGTACAGCTAACATGTATGCAACAGTGCCCCCTGTGCACGCATTTTATTTCCTTATTTTGAGGAATATCAATTAAAGGATTATCTCTGATGCATCAATATTTAATTTGGACACAACAGGCATAAAGGAGCTCTGCCTAAATACATAAAGATAGACCGCAGAATCTGTTTTCAAGAGAAACCAAAGACCTACAATAAGCTTGTGGTGTAATATAGTTCTACAAAATTAAGAACTCTTTCTATTTAAATAGAAACACATGAGCTTTTCCGCTTGTGTCATCATGTCCACATTTTCACTGCCTATCTCTATCATATTACATTTTACCTGTGCAGCTGTTGAAGAAAACACAACACACACACAAATAACATCACAGTCAAGCTACAATAAACTCTGTGTGGAATATGCCTCAACTGTAAGAATCCTCTTCACATCAGCTGGTTCGGAAGAGAACGGACGCTGAAATATCTGGAGTATTTCTACACCTCTGCAAATCCTGTAGTGTCTGTGGGAGATAAACTTGTTGTTATGTTGTCAGGTCAATTAATAATTCCATTTAATCTCAGGGCAGGTTGCTGTGTTTAAGACTCTTTTGAGAAGCGAGAGTTAATATCTTAAATAAAGGTCCATTTACACTTATAGGAAAATTATTCAAAGCCATTCACAAATTGGTCAATTTTTATTTGACCAATAAGCTTCTTTATGCCAGAAATGACACAAACAAGTGACAAAAGACAGTAAGACACTGTGTGGGAAATGTTAGTGGTGAATTTCTCCGCTACACTGCAGTGAAACGACATTACTCATAATGAAACCACCAACAAATGACTGTACCAGAGTCGAAAGTAAACCGTCGTGGCCTGTTTTCTCCCAAACAGCTGATGTGACAAGAGCAGACGGAAAATACATCCAAACCACAGCAGCAGCAAAACATCTGCAAAGCCAGGAAGTACGACAGCAAAGTAAAAAAACAAAATATAAGGCTGCTGGTTCAAATCCAGGCTCTTAATGATTCAGAATATCTTTAAAGTCACCTGTAGAGTTCTGATCCAACTCTGGATGGTCAGAAATGATTTGGTTTTAGTGGCACCAACAGACTTGAGCTGCTGCTGTGGTTCACACTCAGTGTAACAGAGCTGTCGTGTTGCTGCACACAGGACGGACGGCAGGATACTTACTGAGGTTTCGCTCCTGCTATCAACAGAACCTGGACACACTCCAAACTACCTGAGCGAGCTGCCTTGTGAATGGGAGCCTCACCTACAAAGTCCTGAAAACAAAATGGAAAAGTCTGTGGAGATCCAGATGATAATGAAGGCTACTGCATTGCATATTTAAATTAAATAGCGTACAATAGTATACAAGCAAGTTACTGAGCAGTCTGAGGCTGGAAGTGGATATAAGGATGTGTGTATTTACGCGTAGCTGCAGGATTACATTGAAACTTTAATTAGGTTTGATGAAAATAACTGTAAACACTTAGAGAACGATGCTGGGAAAAGCAACAATAGGACTACTGTGGTGTTGTGTCTCTTCCAAAAAAACATCTTTAGATAGAATGAAACCCTGCAAGGAGAGATGGAATATTCATCTATTCAGGTTCACTAACTAACAAATCTATTTCCAGAGGAAGCATCTATTATCTACATGAATAAAACCAGTCCTATTTTCATTGAGCAGACTTGTGTTGATATATCAGATACGCTTTTTAGCACAAGAATTGCATCACCATGAAACTTCCCCAGTTGACTACTTACATTAACAGATTTTTTTTTGTATTACTAACTTTCTGAAATGTTATCTGCAAATAAGGTTTATCTGCATGAACTGAATGAAGCTAGAAATACATCCCTGGGGCTTTGGATTAATTATATGAATAGCTTTCCACTGTAGTGCACACAAAGGAGAGATTCAAATTAATAAATTCATATACAACAGACTTTAAATAGCACACATCCGACCTGTGGCTGCACAGACTGACCTGCTTGTTGACGTCAGCTCCAGCCTGAGTCAGCCAAACCACGCAGTGAGGATGTCCTCCGAACGCTGCAGTGTGTGTCGGTGTCTGGTTGAAGCGGCTGGTCACCGTGTTCACCTCACATCCCATCTGCACCAGCTGCACCACGCACTCCAGCTGTGAGCACAGAACTGATAGTCACAAAACAGCTGCAGGTAACAGAGATGCAGGTAAACCATCGCATGTCAGGGGCAAGTGTAAAACTGAAAGAGCCTCTTTGTTTGGAAAACATCTCCAATTATCCTGTAACACGTGAGCCACTATGGGGTTGAGAGGTGCAGGAGCAACAGGTTTAGTTGATAGGATCATTTTGAAGGACATCTCAGCTCCTAAAATGCAATGTGGAATATGCCACATCAGGAGCAGGACTGACAAATCTGTGCATACAATATAAATCACTCAAAGATACTGTTCTGCTCATTTTATAGAGATAAAATAACAGCAGCAGGCTCGAACAAAATGAACAGAAGATGGAGCTGCGCAACATGTCATTTTCGGTAAACATCACTTTTAAATGACAGCTCTGAAGCTCGGGTGTCTAATTTTGTATGCTTCTAGGGAGATTCTGCAGGACTGGCTGTCAACCAAAATCCTACGACTTGCTCCTCTCACAGGAGGAAATGTTGGAGGGACGTTAGGTGTGACTTGATACTGAACAACCTGATGCTGCTGGCAACATTTTTAATCCAAATGGAGAAGAAACATTGTGGATAGTTATCCCAGCACTTTCAAATGAATGAAAGAGAAGACTCCATATAAGCAGCTGAAAATATTCACTGACCTCTTGTGTACATATGGATGAACCCATATTTCCTTTTTTTATTTTTTAAATTTATCTTGATTTTCATTTATTTTATTATATTATGATTCCATTTATTTTTTGTCTCTTCCTTGTTCCTTTTGCTGGCGTTACAGGTGGGATGGCACAATACAAACTGACAAATCAAAACAGAGGATGGCGTCAGGTACCGAATCATAAAAGACATGAACACTTCCGGGTTTCCTGGCGAATGTTTGGCGCCTGAGCGGTGATTGGCTACACTGGAACCAATTAAAACGCTCAAAGCCGTTATTTTACTTTTTTTTTTTCTCCCATGAGACCTTTATTAGAGCAACAAGCAGACATGACTGTATTAGGGCAGCACTTATAACACTGAATGTTTCTATTAAATAACGTTTCTACGTGCTAGCTGCGACTTTACAGTAAAATTATTACGAGACCAAGTTGCAAAGTTGACAGCAGTATGCTAAAATGACTACTAAGTGGGGGTAAAGTTTGCCATGACGAATATCCTCCCTCAGTGAGTTTTGCTCTTTGTGAGGAAAACCTTTAGCCTAAATCCCTTAATCTAGCTGCTATCCTAATCCCTACCTGTCCATAGTGAGCAGCCCAGTGGATGGGGGTCCATCCGTAGCAGGAGTCCTCAGCCGTCAGATGAGCCTGGTTTGACAGTGACAGCAGCGCCCCGACGTCCCCGTCCCGACAGGCTCGGTGGACGGGGAACCGGCGGATGAACACCTCATCGCCGGAGAAGTCTGGTTCTACTTCCACAGACATGAGCGGCAGGCAGAGGTGCTTCTCTCCTGTGTTCCCGGTCCCAGAGCAGACTGAGGAGGTTCAAACACAAAGGAAGAGGAGATAAGCTTCTCTGCACGTCTGGGGGGCATCACAAAACCCGGACTGGAGTCCAACTACCGCGGCGCTCCGTTAGTTTACACGGTTTCGGCTAAAAACCGGTCAGGAACATTCCGCCGCCGTGCCACCTACAGGTCGGAGGGAGAGCTAGAAATTATACTCACAAGTAAGCACGATAATTTGTGCGTAATTCTCTTTATTTGATATTAGTAATTTAGTAATTATCTGTGTTTAACTGAACAACGAAGCTCTTTAGCTGTATAAGCATTTAACAATGAAACATGTTTTAGCTAACTGTTCCGCCAGCTTTGGTGGCTAATTTATGGCTGTCACATTATCACAGTGAAGGAAGAAAGGGGAAAAAATGTGTGTGTAATTCACTTTACTTAATATCAGTAATTTAATAATTATCTAATGTTTAACTGAACAATGCGAAACTCTTTAGCTGTATAAGCATTTAACACTGAAACGTGTTTTAGCTAACTGCGCTGTCATGCTAGCTTTGGTGGCTAATTTATGGCTGTCACATTATCAAATTTAATTCAAATAACTTTATTTATCCCATGGAGAAAATTCAAATAAGGGAGAATATTAAGGAAGAATATGTGTGTAATTCTCTTTTTAAAAAATATAAGTAATTTAGGTATTATTCGAAGCTCCTTACCTGTATAAATATTTAACAGTGAAACGTGTTTTAGCTAACCGTGCTATCATGTTAGCTTTGGTTGCTCAGGTATAGCAGTTACATGATCACATGTGAGGAACAATATGTAAGTAATTCTCTTTTAAAATAATAATAATAATAATACACAGTACTTATATGGCACTTTTCAAAAGTTTTACTTTTACAAAGTAAAAAATATTAGTAATTATATATTTTTCACTGAACAACTCAAAGCTGTTTAGCTGTACAAACACGTTTAACACTGAAACAAGTTTAAGCTAACTTTGCTATCATGCTAACTTTGGTGGCAGATGTGTGGCTGTTACATTATCACAATCCTGTGCTGAACAGACGGATGTTACAGTTTATTTGTTCTACAGACAACCCAACAGTCTCCTAAGAGTCATCAACAGAAGCCGAATAAGACCCTCAACACACCGACTGTAAGATGGCAGCATTATTAGGCAAGAAGTCACTGGTTGTGAATCATGGATCAAACGTAAAACAGGTAAACAGTCACTGACAGAAACTAGCATCCTGCACATCTGTTCAGACTGGTATCAAGGACAAATTCAAGCACTCAGGCTTTCTATTGTATTGTCCCCAGTTCAATTCAACACAATATTGTCTGGTTTTGACTGTTTTTTGTGTGTGGACCCCATTAGACCAGGTCCAGACCTAAAACATTTAGATATATTATCTTTATTTTGTATGTTCACAAATTTAATAAGTTTCACAAATCAGACATTGTGTTTGTAGACATGTTAGCCTCTGCAGTCTATACATAGCTGATTTAGATCTGGCAATGAAATCTCCCTTTTCTTGAAATTTGTAATCTGATGTAAACATTAGATTTTGTATTCTATCAGGTTGTTTCCTGTTCATAAATGTGTTTAGTATCTCACTTGGTCACACAGCTCCTACCTTTTAAAGTTTTGTTTGTCATTGAGGTTGTTTACCTTTTTTTTCTTCCCTCAGGATAGTTTTGTCAGAGTGCGGAAAAGAGATTTAGAGAAGTTAACCACAGAAGTCATGCAGCTCAGAGAGTTCCTGCCTCGAGTTCTGAACGGGGAACTGATTCAAATGCTGCAAAAAGCCCGAACAAGTCAGACAAGTATGTTCCCAGTACACTTCACCTACTTTTACATCTACTTTGTACAGAAACTGATATATAAAAGTAGATGTTGTGCTCGCTTTATGTGCATTGTCTGCTGATTGTAAGACAAGAATAACTAGAGTTTATATTGATAGACATTTCATACAGTGTCACATATTTCATATGTAAAACAAAGTAAAATATTCGTCTAGTTGGTTGTATGTGGCATCAAACATCACCTGCACGTTAATATTTCATGATACAGTTACCTCCTTTGACAAGGTATTTCTACATATAGTGCCACCTCTCAGTTTTGTCTAACCGTTGGACCAACAAGAATTGTTTGTGTGAGCTTATCTTCCTCTCATCCTGCTGTGATATGAGCCCTCTGGTTAACATCCGTGAGAAAGACAAGATAAGGCACCAAGGTCATACTGGGCCTGCTGTGCACAAACCAGAGTGGATGTGAAATATGCAATAAGAATAACATACCCAGTGTCAGCAGTAAAACATTGTAAACCCAGTAAAATGCAGAAATTCCATCACAGTATCTATGTCCATGCTACCAGGATGTTTGGAAATCACAGCTGCATTTAATGTTGTTTCACAGGTTTTCTAACTTTCCAATCAGTGATCACAGGTGTTCCACTGGGTTTGTACTTTGGGGCCTGTTAATCTAACACTAGTGTTTTTAAGCTTTCATTCTTACAGTTTGCTAGTGGTTACTGCACTGTTGATTTAAATTGTTTTCATAATGCCATGCCTTCTGAAAACGACTGTTATAAGGTGTTATGGAAGAGCTGATGGAAGTTTTGTGCTAAGGTTATTCTGTTTAAGCTTTTTAAAGTTTGCATTTTTTTGTTGCTAGGTTGTGTTTAGTAATACAGAAAATAAATAATGTTCCATAGGTTATATAATTGTCTCACAGCATGCTAGTGTTAGCATGTTGTTAAATGTGTATGCAGAACACAGCTGGTAGTTGGAGTCTATAGTGAGTAAAGTTCCAGTTAATTTTCAGTGTATATATATATGACTTGACCTGGTTGACCCACAAACCTCCGTGTGAATGTTTGTGTGAAGTGAAGGAGCATCTTGTGCAGGAACAAGAGCAGCTGCGACAGGAGTGTCTTCACCTTCAGTCCCGGCTGGATGCAGTACAGACTGAATGTCAGAGAGAGAGGGAGGTGAGAGAGGAGCAGCAGCACAGTGTCTGACTGGAAGTACTGAAAAAAGAGATCACTCTGCTTCTATAGAGATACAGATAGCATATGGTACCAAAATACTGCACTTAGTGGATGAAGACTGTCTGTCTGGCGTTACCTCTCCCATTGTTTTATTTTATACGGCCATCTTACTGTGCAATACCATTTGTGTGTGGACTCATTTAGGACAAGCTGTTGTTGCGTGAGCAGCTGTGGCAGAGTGGAACTGAGCTGCAGCAGCAGGCCGACTTCTGCTCCGGTCTGGGATCTGCAGCCTGCAGTCTGCTGTGGAGCTGCTCTGCCAGAGAGGACACGGTCACGCTGTGGCTGGCTGATGTGAGTCGACTCCACAAGTAAAATCATTACAGAGTATCGCACTTAACTGTCACAAATGTGATCTGTGACCCAGCTGACTGCTGGAGTTGTGCTGTGTGTGCTGATGGTGCAGGGGAAGCTGCAGTCCTTCCTGACTGTAGCTGCTCAGACTCTAGAGAGCTTTGTTAGCTCTCTGGATGAAGAGATGAAGACTCAAACTGAGGACCACAACTCCCATGAGCACCAGTTTGTGTTGGCGCTGGCTGGGACCATTACTAGTGAGTATATTTGCACACCTTTTCTATTGGTCGCCTCCTGTACATTAGTAAGTTTTATACAACATATTGTTGCCTGGAGTCACAGCAACTCATGACTCAGGTGTGAATCTCATTTCTGGACACCAGTTAATATGTATGCAGCTCACAAGTCACTGTGCCAACGTCACACAGCACAGAGGCATTTAAAATGGGTGCAGAGTAGCATTTGATGTAGAACAATCGTGGCATTGTCATTCTATCAAATGTCTCGGTGGCTAAATGCAGCATAAACTGAAAATAGGCTCGTTTGAGATGAAATGGGCCTCGCCTGTAAAGCGGATTAAATCAAGAGGTATCAGCAGGAGGCAGGCAGGCAAGACAGACAGAAACAGTTCGTGCATTTATTAAAATGTTGTTAGACTCATCAGTTTCAACACAGTTTCTGATTATGACATAGCAGCCGATTGAAAGAATGTGCAGGTGATTGGTGATGTGTGTTCATGGTTCAGCCTCCATTTCACATAGAGTTCTCATGTACATCAGCATCAGATCAATTAGCAGCTGTGTATAAATACATCATCATGACATCAGAGCAAGTCGAGACCAAGTCAGACTGAAATCTAACCGACGTGCATTTTACTGTGAAGATCGATTCTGCACAGGTCTGGTTCATCCCAGACATTTGTGAAGTTTCATTGTCTCCAGACCAGATGTCCCTCAATCACCTGACTTCACTTTATTTCCCACCAATCAGACATAGCAGCAGTGGCTTGTGGGCGGGACTTGCTGTCCAGCTCAGCACACGTCTTACTGGACACTCTGATGAAACTTCTGGAGCTGATGAAGCCTGGAGTCTTCCCCAAACTCAAAGTGTATGTGGAGCTCTGATAGAATACATCACAGAAAGCTCTGCTAGTTTGACTTCTGCTTATATTTTCTACCACAGAAGGCCTTAAATACACAACTTCTTTCACAGCCTCAACATGAAATATGTATCCTTACTATAGTATACTGTTGAATACCTGAGTGTTCTGATCAAAAGCTTTATACTAACCTGGACATGATCTGCATGAACATTATTGGACTTTATAGTGCTGACCAGCCTCCATCTGTGCACACATTCAGTACTTCTTGACCTTTTAAAAGCACAAGAGAAGGATTTTAGAGATGCATCCAGGCATGTTAGTGTGTAGCTGTGGGCAGCAGGTGTCAGTGCTGTACCTCTGCAGTACACAATAGTACTCTGGTTAAACTCACTCTGGTGCTGTTTTGCTGCAGGCTGATGCTGATGGCTCTTTACAATGTGAGTATCAATGTCAAAGGACTGAAGTACATCAGTGGGAACCAGGGACTGATGCCTCTCATCTGGACCCTGCTGGATGGTAAGGACACTTTATTTTTTTATATCTTACAATTGTATAATGCTTCTTGGATGTTTTATTCTATTATTATTGTCTTTATTAATGGTTTATTGTTGTTCAATGTTTTTTGTCTTTATAAGATGTTTTTTTTTCTTTGTCTTAAAGTTTTATTGACCTAGTATATGCTTGTTGTTGTTTTTGTTTGTCTGTTTTACAGTAGCCATGTGCAACACAACACAGTAGAAACATGGAATTTATATGTTTGCCCTTAAGATAGTCATCAATAAAAAAAAATACAAAATTCTGACATCTATAAATGATTGCCGGTCCGCGTCCCGGTGGGGGCACCGGAATCTTTCTGCGTGGAGTTTGCATGTTCTCCCCGTGCAGCGTGAGTTCTCTCCGGGTTCTCCGGCTTCCTCTCACACAGTCCAAAAACATGTTGAGGTTAATTGGTGATTCTAAATTGTCCGTAGGTGTGAATGTGAGTGTGCTTGGTTGTCTGTCTCTAAGTGTAGCCCTGTGATAGACTGGTTACCTGTCCAGGGTGTCCCCTGCCTTCGCCCTAAGTCGGCTGGGATAGACTCCAGCCCCCCATGACCCTAGTGAGGATTAAGCGGTGTATAGATAATGGATGGATGGATCTATAAATGATTCTAAAATGCTAAATTATAGTGTTTCCTGTTAAGACCAAGCTCTAAAAAGTTTTAAAGCAACATATTTTTGATCTATGACTAACTCTGTCTGACATTTAAGTGATGAATTATTTTTAATTTAAGTAAATTCAGCTTGGTAGTCTAAAAAAAGCAGCCACATCTTGCTCTGTTCTCAAAAAAAAAAACAGTTAATGTAACATGAAGGTGATATTGTAAGACACGCAGCCCTTTTCCAGAGTGCATTTTGACATGTACCAGCAGCAAAATGACCGTTTTAAACAATTCAATAAATGATGTCTGAATTCAGTTTCATTTCTTGCTGTTGCGCGTGCTGGCTTACTTTCATACTGACATGACTTGCTGGGACACTTGAATAGAACAGAACCACTGTTAATGAGATTACTAACACATTTCCTGCTATGACAAGTCAAAATTTCTGCAGTGAGAAAGACCTAGTGGAGAACTGTGAATGAGGCTGTGTGAAAATGATCCTGCAAAGACCAAAACCAAATACAACAGTCTTCTTTGGGGACAATAAGTTTCATACAGATCATACTGCTAAATAATCCAGCTGTGTTCTCTGTTTGTGTGACAGATGGACACTGGGAGGTGTGTCTCCACTCCCTGCGTCTCCTGCAGTCGGTGATGTTGGAGGACGACGTGCTGCTGATGTTGAGCTCCTCTCTGCTGGATCCAGACCTTCACGCTCGTGTCATCTGGCTCACCTCCAGTGCGCAGCCCAGCCTCAGACTGGCTGCCCAGCAGACGATGGATGACCTGAAGGCCTTACAGCAGGTACCTCAGTCAACATGATAAGATAAGTGTAATTCCCTGGAAGCACAGGCGGACACAAGTGGTTTTCCTGCGACTGAGTTATTCGAAGACTTCTCTCCAGATCATCCATGAAAACTAAACACACATTAACGAGAAATATCGACCATGTTAGCTTAACATAAAACAATAGCATGCACAACATGTCAATTAACATTATACTAGAGTAAAATATAGACAAATAAAATAAAATACCTTGTTGGCTGCATGCTACAAAAAAGGGAATTGTCTTTGAGGCTCTCCTACAACCAGCATAAACCTTTCACCGGTGCATATGATGTACTTGCTTGCTCGCATATAAGAGTCCTACTCATGCGAGAGCAGCCCAACGTCACACATGTCCAGTTCAAGGACCATCGAAAAGTTGAAAATCTGTCAATGCTCTCTGTTTATGCAGATTCTGGCTCTGGTGAAATGTGTCATTTTATCGATTCTTTTAAAAATGCATTCTTATGCATCACTCATCAAAAACATTTTTGGCTGTTTAGTGAGCTATTCTTGTGTGTGTGTGTGGGAGCATTAAAGTGAAGGCTGTGTGTTTTCAGGGCCGGGGAAGTAAACAGAACAGTGTCTGACGCAGATCCTTCATCATCAGTCCAGTCCTCCTCATGTTAAACTCTCCTCATGTAATGCTGGACCGTTCTGTGTTTGTGCTCCATGTGCAGTGAGAAGAAAAGGGAGAGAGGAAAGTTTCCAAGTTTTCTATGTCTAAACTTTTGTAACCTTTTTTACCAGCATTGTTCACTGTTTAAATTCTGATTTGTTCATAGTATCGTGTTTTGCTACCGTCTTACATACAGGTTTGTTTACACACATTAAATTGGATGTTTGCACTCCGTCTCAGCACAGCAGTCTTTGTGTTTTCGTAGAAACGTCCCATGACAGTTCTCTGATACGTCTGAAATCCATCATCATAGTTTTTTTTTTGGCCAAAAAGTAAACAAAGGCTTTTTCTTTGACATTGTTTGACTTTATGTAATGTCCCTCATAGTGTCTGAGCGGTGACACATTTGCAAAGTCTGAAGCACTTGCTCATCTGTTGATAAAGCTGAAAGTTGATGAAGAGTAAAGAATAAATGCACACAGCAGTTGCCTTTGGTTAATTGTACAGCTTTATTATATGTTTCTTTAGTATGGACTTCTCAGTCATGAGCAGGTATCCATTGAACAAGGCCTAGACTACAGTACAGGATATATGTAAGACAAAAGAGGAGAGGGTTCAGAGTCAGCACAAGAATGAAAGCAGCCAGGGCCTCAGAGAACTTTACTGATGGATTATCTGGGACAAGACATGTGAGACATTTACCTCCAAGCTTAACCCCAACTATCTGTACTGTCAGAGGGCTCGCTCTGAAACAAATCAACGACAATCAGCAGAATGAAGTGTCAGGTCGTGTGAATGTCTCGTCCTTAGATGACGTTTCTCCTTAAAAACTCCCGCCGCCCCTCACTTAACCACCCTCATGGGCTGATTTTTGTTATACTCAAACAATGATACTAATAATACTGTATGAGTGCTAAGAAGAAACTACAGAAAGTGAAGCGAGGAGGACACAGATATCCTCTAAGGGAAAGGGAGAAGAAGAATTCTGTGGTCGTCCATCCCGGTCGATGCAAGTTGTTGGGGGGGGGCCCGAGCCACATCAATACCCTGGTCACCCCCACCGTCACTTAGCCTCTAGGAGGACGCAGCAGCGTTGGGCTTGTCGTCACGGGTGACGGGGATGCTGCGCTCGATGCGTCCGGACTCGCTCCCCCCTGTGACCTTTGGCCCATTCAGGGTCAGCATGCCATCAGCTGTCAGGGTGCAGGTGATCGCTGACTGGTCAACGCTGGAGGGGAGGCGGTAGCGGCGATGAAACTCACGAGAGATGTAACCGTGGTCGTCCTGAAAAACATCAGGGTGAGTAGAGGGATGGACAAACTCTACATCTTACACTTGGACTTCAGAAAAACAGACAAACAGTGACCTTGGATAAAAGTGGATCATTTGGAAATGCAATCAGGACCTACACCAGAGAGAGGTTCTGATAAAACTGGGTCATCTTGCTAACAAGGAGCCCTTAGACTAAGAGATGAATTGGCGACAGAATCCAGAGTTATTCTACATTGTTTTGGGACATATAATGGAAAGCGTGTTAGAAGAGTAGGAGCTGTCTTCATGATGTGTCATAAGGTTATCACCCATGAACTATTCATTAACTGGTAGAACTTTGATTTTCTTGTCTAGTTCTGTAGAGTAAAATGAACCCTGGACTGACTTTGCTGTTTGTCTCCGTTCTGTTGTGTTGGCAATTGGTAGAAATTTGAAATACACTGAGCCCAGTAGGGACAGATGAAGATATTGTGTGATTATCAGCATCACAGGCAGCTTAAATTCCCACATAATACAGTTTGCATTGTTCTAATTGCCTAAATCCAGCAGCTTGGGTTCCTCTTCTCCACTCACAATACAGGATAAATGGTTCAAAGTGAGCAGAGGTGTATTACAGTTGGAACAAATGGGATGTCAAAGCTGAGCATACTGTTGCTGCTCTGTAAAAAACACATGCATCACCTGACCCAGCCCCTGCATCATGTCAAGTATATTAAATCCAGTTTTCGTTACATTCATATTCAGTACGATGCAGTGTTTTTCTTTAGTGTTTTTGCTGTCCCACTGCTGCATATCTTTAGGTGTGTCACTTGTGTGCATGTAGAGGTCTAGACTTCCTCGCAGTCCTACCAGTTGTGATTAAAGTGGTGTGTGCACGTGCAGTAGAAGAGGCGCTCTACCTGTCTCTCTCCATGCTTGCCCTGGATCTCCACATAGTCATCGGTGACCTTCACACTGAGCTCATCAGGTGAGAAGTGCTTGACGTCCAGGTAGACTGTGAACTTATCCCTGTCAGACCTCACCTGAAGAACACACAAACACAGAGAGGGTCCACGGTATCATAGCAGAGCTTCAGCTTCTCAAGTCACGAGTTTAGTTTCATGACTTTGAACTGTGTGGACTACAGTTATGTTTCAGTGTAACTAAACTCAAGCTGGAGAAAATCAGGACACAAATATCTAAGTGTTAAATAACAGTCCTTCTCTGAATACATGTTTGTCCACAGTGAAAATGGTGTCAGAGTCGTGATGTGATCCTGTTACCTCAGAGATGCCGGAGTTGGAAGAATCCAAAAAGTTGCGGAACAGCGACTGTCTGTAATAGGGGCTGATGGTGGAGGTGGTGTAGGGGAAGAGGTCGTAGTCAAACATGCCCTCTCCGAAAAACTGGTCAAAGAGTCGGGCAGGGTAGACCGAGCCCAGGGCACGTCTGAACCAGGGGTGCTGGATGGCAATATCCATAATGACTGGAGACAGGTTGGTCTGGTTTGGCTTGGTTTGGCTCAGGTTGGCAGACGCTCAGCTCAGAGTCCAGCAGGTGAAGGAGCGGAGTTGAGAATCGAGAACAGAGTGATGATCAGAAGCAGTTAGTGAAGAATGGTTCCAGGGTGCTTTGTCCTCCACTCTGCAGCTGCCTCCTCTTTATATGCCTGAGAGCCAGAAAGAGAGGCTTTAGCCACGATCCCTCTGGAATGGCATTATCTCATGGTGGGTTGGGCCCCGTCAGCAGAATCAGGCCTGAGGATGGGGGGGCACCGCTAGGTCCAGACCCTGGTGCGACCCAGTGCCACTCACACAGCAGACACTCGGAGCTGCCAAAACAAACCGTGGCGGGCGGAGAGGAGGGCATGATGGAGACAATGAGGTCAGGAAGCCAACTAAAGACACAGACGGCTTTTACCTGAGTGATAATGCATCAAACAGAAACACACATATCGACTCTGTCAGTCCGTCAGTGACATAATGCTGCTGTATTGTTCTGCCTGTGTGGTTGGACGGAGGGCAGATTTAGAAACAATGCTGCCCAGAGTCAGTGGAGCAACAACAACTAACAGAGATGAGAATGTATGGTCTGGGTGCAAACATTTCACTAACATTCTACAAATATAAACTGCTCAAGTCAAAGGAAAAGCAGCACCTGAAACTGTAAGACTAATATTTATTTCACTTATTTATGTAATCTTGAAACTGCATTCAATTTATATCAACTCCCTAGTGAACTCATATTGTCTCTGGGCCTTGCGAGGACCTGCCCAGTGTCAGCCATGTTGGTCCAGCTCATATCTGGAAGTTTGGGTCCAATGCTGGAGCTACATCTTCAGGGCCACTGCTGACCAGCTCATGTGGAGCAATTCTGGCCTTTGGATTCTAACTGGCAAGCTCCTCTTTAAAGGCCGGAGGAGGCCATGATGTCCAAATCCAAAATGGCAGTTTATTTTCAACCTACTGTTCCACGAGTGCACTTTTTCATCTTGTCTAAATAAATGTCATGTCTCATGTAGTGTATCTCTAAAGAAGCCTTTACACAGATGTATACAGTACACTGATACAGTAAGTCTTATTTGTATCTAAGAGTGAATTCTAATGTAAATCTAAAGGTCACTTCCCATGCCTGTTGTTTCACCACCAGTGGCTTCCCGCCGCCTGAATTAATCTAATCCTACAGGGCTTTGGCCGGCCAGCACAGAGGCTTAGCCGCTCCATGCACCCACAGGCCAAGAGCAACTGGGCCGGGCAGCCGGGGTCGGGACGCTTCAGGGGCAGTTTGGGCAGGTTGTCGGGGTTCGGGGCTACTAGCTGCTGCAGACCGGACGTAGATGCCGTTAGGCTGGCTGCAGTTCAGCAGAGTCAGCATTCTGAGTTTTTATCAATGGGACAGACAATGCCTGTGTGCTCTGTGTTGCCACAGCTCTGAAAAGCTGTTTTGACCGACAACCTGGCAACGTAGCGGAGTGGACACGCTCATGTTCATTGATTTTTTTTTCCCCATTTTTTTTCTGTTCATAAGGACGAGCATTGAGGAAAGGAAAATGGAAGCAGGCAGTCTTTGGACAGAAATGTTCAAATGTAGTTAAAACATCAAACAGCAAGAAGATCTGCTGTAGAGCTACTTCATAAACATCACTGAACCAGAAATACCTGCAGCGAGGCACAAGGAGAGAGAGGACTCAAAGGTGTCATGCAGTGGTGCATATAGAAGACAACTTGAGTGTAAACATACATGAAGTTAAGGTAAAGCACACTGGCTGATTAAAAAAGAGGTAGAATAAAAGTAAAAGAGGAAGCTGAAAAAACCTGATCTTTGGTTTTAAGGTGTGAGTGGGGAACCAAGAGAAGTAATTGTGATAGAAATGGAATTAACAAAGTTTCCAGCCTCTGACCCCCAAAATAATGTAGGATTTTATACATCGTTTGAATAAAATAATTATCTTTCGTCAGCATTATGACTAGAATATGCCATTTCTAATAGTTTGAACATTTTATTTGATTTCTGGAAATCATCTTGTGACTCCCTCAGTGTATCTGTTGCCTGTTCCTGTACACCGACACAGGTTTTGGTTGCTGTAATCACTCCTCTTGTTCACACTGAGGTCAGAGAAATGATATATCATACTCATTTACAATAGCAAAAACATTTTAGCTAACAAAAGGAAAGAAAGACCATCTACTGGAAAACACCAAAAACTGATTTGTTTAACTCAGAATGCTCAGCCTCTCTGCTTGTGTGGACAAGAAAGAAGAATTACAGCAGCCAAAATGGTTTCTTTCTGTAAGTTGATTGGTCATATGTCTCCATCAGTCAAATTGGTCCAGATGTGACCTTTGACCTTTTGGAGATAAAGTGTCATCACTTCATCAGTTTATCCTGTTTGTCATTTGTGTGAATTTTGCCATAACAAGCAAATGAATTCTACATTTATGGCCAAAAACAGGTTTTGTGACGTCTCGGTGACCTTTGACATTCAACCTCCCAATCAGTTCTTTACTGAGTCCAAGGAAGCATTTGTTCCAATTTTAAATAAATTCCTTCTAAAGATGAGATTAGGAAGTGACAGCACTGTGGCATAAAGATGGAAAGCTAACCTTTAAAGATCAGAACTCATTTTTTTCCTTTCTTCTACACTGATATCAGTTGGAAATTCAGAATAAATCACCTGACTGTCAGTGTGTTAGCAACTCCACCAACAGTGATGTGAGCTACAGGCTGAGCTGTGCTGCCCCCTGCTGGACTGACAACACAACACCTGAGAAACCTGCCTCCTGAAGTCGAACGAAGACCTCCATCCATCCATTATCTATCCACCGCTTAATCCTTAGGGTGAAGGGACGGGACACCCTGGACAGGTCGCCAGTCTGTCACAGGGCCACACTTAGAGACAGACAACCAAGCACACTCACATTCACACCTACGGACAATTTAGAATCACTGATTAACCTCAGCATGTGTTTGGACTTGTGGGAGGAAGCCTGAGAACCCACGCTGCATGGGGAGAACATGCAAACTCCACACGGCTGTCCTCACCAGGACGTGAACTGGCGACCTTCTTGCTGCGAGGCAACAGTGCTAACCACCGATCCACCTTGCAGCCCTGAATGAAGACCTAGGGCAAGGTAATGGAGAACATAAACTGGATTCTGTCACACAAGTTGGAATAAAATGATATTTTTTTTTCTTTTTCTTTCAAATTACTTGAATATTTCATGTGTTAAGTTTGAAGCAGTTAAACTGAACAATGAGCCTCCTATGTTTGCCCATATTAGGACGTGTAAACACTCATGATAACCACATGTACACTGATCATTGCAACTGTGTTGTTTTTTCAGGTGTAACACGCTGTAAATGTGCTCATCTTGGATAACTGCCTCATTCAGAACTGCAGGCCTCAGTGCTTCAAGGACAAACGCTTATATAAAGTTTTTTTTTTTGTAGTGACGATCATTTAATCAGTGTTCTCGGCTGCCACAGCAGGACTTGATGCAGTTCACGCCACAGATTTCTGATAATGGAGCTCAGGCGCTAATGAATTCAGAAAACTGTGAAGAGACAAAAACTAGTGCAGTTGAAAGACACAGTGAGATTTCTAAAAACAAATTGGCCAAATGTGGTGGTGGATAAATGGATGGCTGAACTCGGTCTTGATTTGAATAGCGCTGTGCTTCATTAGTGGTTTAACAATATACTGTACATACAGCAAAGGCTCCTACAGTTTTTCCATAAGGATTTAGATTAACTAGTGTTTGGTCCATAGAAAAACACATGTAACAGATATAGAAACGTTTTCTGCTCAAATAAAGGTCATTCGTTCAAAATGGCAACAAAAAAGTATAAGTTAGTGGAACATGTTCATCATTAGTGTGAAAAGCAACACCTCTGATTCTCCTGCAACGCTTGTGTGTCATTTAAAGAAAAATAATAATTTGTCTGCTTTCTTAATCATACCAGCAAAAGACCACAAACTGTGACCCCCCATGGTGACATAGAGTTCAGAAAGGGACTTGTGCCTGAGAATAGTCGCCACACGGGCAGGTCTAGAAAAAGCAGCATACTGAGGCTTTTAAATGTGAGTATATTGTCAGGATCCCTGCTTCATGCCCCTCTCACTCATCTCCCTCTCACTCAGCTCCTGTCACTCTGGTCCTGTGTGCTTGATTACAGGTATTGGAGACAGTTGTGGCAATCAGCTCACTTGTCTACAATCACCTTCAGCTCCTTTACAAACTCAGCTCCTTCCTCCGTACACCGCCAGACCATAAACTCTGAAATCCTGTTTTCCTGCCAGTCCCCAAGCTCCCACCACCTGAACCCCCCCTGCAACTTCGACACACTTGCTGTCCCAATCCTGCCAACCAGCCTGGACCTGCCACCAGCTCCGCTCCAGCCTGTCACCAGTCCTCACCAGATCCCAGATTCCCTGAGCCTGTCTGGCCCATCAGTTTTGTCCCCTTCAGTTTAGTTTGTCTTGTGAGTATCCCCATTTTCGTTGATTTAGCGTAATTATTCATTCCATTTCATGTAGCTTTGGTCTCTTTGTGAATTCAGTCTGGTTTACCCCGTTCTGTTTTCCCCCCTCAGTTTAGTTTCCACTCCTCAGTTCGGGTTCAGTTTAGTTCCTTGTTTAATAAAATCCTTTTAAACACATCACCTGCCTGTTGACCCTGCCACTGATCTTGTTCCTGTCCCTGAACTGGTCAACGACGCCTCTGATCCCGTCCCTTTTTGTTGATTTAGCGTCGTCGGTTTAGTTGTTTCTTCTTTGGGTTTTTTAGATTTTCTCTCAGTTTGGGTTCAGTTTAATTCCTTGTTTAATAAATCCTTTAAACACATCACCTGCCGGTCGACGCCGCCATTGATCCTGTTCCCAAGTTGGTCGACGCTGCCTCTCATCCCTGTTCCCGAGCTGGTCGATGCCACCCCTGATCCTGTTACTTAACTGGTCAACGCCGCCCCAGATCCCATTCCCGAACTGGTCGATGCTGCCTCACATCGCGTTCCTGTTTTTGAGCAGGTTGACGTCGTCTCAACTGATTCTGATCCTGAGCAGATCAATGCCGCCACTGATCCTGTTCCTGTCCCCAAGCTGGTCGACACCGTCTCTGATTCTGTTCCTGTCCCCGAGCTGGTCGACACCGTCTCTGATCCCGTTCCTGTTCCTGACCTGGTCGACGCTGCCACTGATCCTGTTCCTGTTTCTGAGCTAGTTGACGACGCCTCTGATCCTGTTCCCGAGCGGGTCGACGCTGCCTCTGATCCCATCCTAGTTTTGTTGATTTAGCTTAGTTATTTATTGATTCAGTTTAATTCCTTGTTGAATAAATCATTTTGAACACATCGCCTGCCTGTCGACCCTGCCACTGATCCCGTTCCTGTTTTCGAGCGGGTTGACGTCGTCTCAACTGATTCTGATCCTGAGCAAGTCAACGCCGCCACTGATCCTGTTCCTGTCCCCGAACTGGTCAATGTCGCCTCTGATCTCGTTCCTGTTTCTGAGCTGGGCGACACCACCACTGATCCTGTTCCCGAGCAGGTAGATGCTGCCTCTCATCCCTGTTCCCAAGCTGGTCGATGCCGCCTCTGATCCTGTCCCTGAGCTGGTTGACACCGCCACTGATCCTGTTCCTGTTCCCGAGCTGGTCAACGCTGCCTCTGATCCTGTTCCTGTTCCCGAGCTGGTCACTGACTCCTCTGATCCCCTCCTGTTGTTGTTTTAGCTTTGTTATTTATTTGTTTTAGTTATTTCTTTTTTGGGTTTTTTTTTAGGTTTTCTCTCAGTTTATAGTTTAGAGTTTTCCCCATTTCTTGTAGCTTTGTTCTCATTTTGAATTCAGTCTGGTTTACCCTGTTCTGTTTTTCCCCCTCAGTTTAGTTTCCACACCTCAGTTTGGGTTCAGTTTAATTCCTTGTTCAATAAATCCGTTTGAACACATCACCTGCCTGTCGATGCCGCCACTGATCCTGTTCCTGATTTCAAGCGTGTCAATGTCGTCTCAACTGATTCTGATCCCGAGCAAGTCGACGCCACCTCTGATCTCGTTCCTGTTTCTGAGTTGGTCGATGCCGCCTCTGATCCTGTTCCTGAGCTAGTTGACACCGCCTCTGATCCTGTTTCTGTTCCCGAGCTGGTCAACGCTGCCTCTGATCCCGTTCCTGAACTGGTCAATGCCACATCCAGGACGTCAGCATTTGCTCTGTTGTAAAAGTTTGACTGGCCCAAACATGGAGACAACCACAACTTTACAGCAACCGGTTGATTGACTGCCTCACATCCTGTCCTGTTTTCGAGTGGGTCGATGTCGTCTCAACTAATTCTGATTCTGAGCAAGTCGACGCCACCTCTGACCCCGTGCCTGTTTCCGAGCTGCTCAACGGTCGCCTCTGATCCCGTTCCAGAGCGGGTCGACGCCACATCCAGGACGTCAGCATGTCCCTGCTCTGTTGTGACAGTTTTACTGGCCTGAACATGGAGAAAACCACAACTTTACAGCAACCAGTTGATTAGATGCCCAGATGTCAACAAGCAGCTCTGCAAGCTTCGGTCACACATTTACACACACGAGATCTCACATACAGTAAAATAAGCTTTTTGTGTGTGTTTGTGTTTCCAGAGTTCCTCAAAGTAGGTTTCATCCCTACAGTCTTTAACAATCTGTTCAGGAGCTTAAACTAAATCCACAACTAAGCCCAAATCATACATACTTTAATAAAAACATGCACAAACACATTCTTTATCTAAATATGAAAACAGATGCACTTTAATATTACCTTTACACTTTTAACCAACAATAAGAATTCTATGAGTTGCTACAAGATCACTTCAACACTATCTGTGTGAATTTAATGGTTGAAACGTCCTGCAGCAATACAAGCAATGCAATGACTACACAGATATACATAATACATTCTTTTTTCGTTGTGTTTTGTATAATTCAAAGCTGCTCACATAGAGATTGCTCATCTTTTATACTAAATTAAATGCTAGAAGACAAATATTGGTTAAATCTCCATTTACAATACTGCATGGAGTTGCTGAATTTTGCCTTTGCAGTCAAGTAGGAAGCAGCTTTGCCACATGTCGTTCTGTCAGATAATCAATGACTCTGTTTCCTCCATGGTGTCGACTCACAGGGACCCAGATTATATTTAGCAACACTATCTGGAAGTCAGTTGGTTAGATATGTTAAGTCCAGTTAAAATGTTAATAATGAAAACAGTTTAACCGACTCAACTATGATGTTACACATGAACTATTCTGGCATTAATCTGCAGAGTCAATTAAAAAAAAAAGTTGTCAGACAATCAAGCAAAACAAACTACTGGATTCCAACAGAAATCACAATGCAACTCAGCCTTGAGCTGCTCTTTTAAGATAAAGCCTGTCACCTCCAGCATGCATGCAGGCTTTCAGCTGTGAATGTGTGATCTGAAGCGCATGTTGAGACTTGCAGACGCTGTTCATGCAGAGACACTGTGCGAATATTTTCAAGAGGTTAATGCTGCAGTTTTACTGTACGGCAGCAATACTGCATGTTTCTTTAATGAACTGATTTGTTGCAGGGGTCCATCATCAGAGCTTTTTACAGGTTATTATTTATGAATCTACTCATATTCTGGCCGTGCATTTCCCCTCATCCCCACTGTTTCTTGTGTTTCTTCTCCCTGCTTGTCTCTCGGTGAGGTTTCCTGCTGGTTTCCTGGCTGACACTCTGCTGATAGACTTGCGCCTCATCGAGCTCCCCTGCAGTAGTAAATCCCAGAAGCAGCAGGTTGCTTGTCGTCAGATCGTTCGTTCTGCCAGGTGGTGCTAAAGCTGTGGTTAACTCACATTCAGTAACCTGTTGCTCCACGCGTTTCGCCTGACTGCTGACCTTGCTGTCCCCAGGCCTCAGCATCCCAGTAAACCTATCTTATTCTTCCCAAGACTACCCCATGGGAAATTTTGTCATCTACCCAAGTCTCTGTGCAGACCCCTGGGCATAGTCCAATCAAAACCTCCAGTATCTACACATGCACTAGTGTGCATGTGTAGATACGACCCACTGAGCATATACGAAGCAAAACCCTCCTCACGTGGACCAGAAAAGTAGCATATTACCAACAACTACACGTCCATGGCGTCTGCAGCTGTCTGCATCCACGAGGGAGCATATTCAGCTCTGCTCAAGTCCTCCCACCACCTGCCAAGCTTATTCAGCTCAGCCGTCCCTCTGCAACACGCCATCCAGTACTCTGAACTCCCACATCCCTGCACCGCTCACTGGATCCCTCGTCCCAGCCCCTGGCTCCCAGCGCTCTCTCTCTCTCTTCCTCCTTTGCAAATCTTGCAATAAAACAGGGTTTGAATGCTACCCACTCTTATCTGCATTTGAGCCCACAACAAATTTTTTACTTATGTAACTCCTATTATTTTTGATAGGCCCGTTAACCAGCAGTGAGAATTGCTTTTAGGCTACGGAGTTGTGAAAGATTTCCATCCATCTATTCGTTTTTTGGGTTTGAGTTGTTGTGGCATCAGGGTGCGCATGTCATAGCACACATTCCCTCTTTATAGTAATGTTATTTCCTTCTAGGAGGTTCCAAGGTGTTTCCAGGCCAGATGAGATGTGTGTCCCTCCAGTGGGTTTTGGCCATCAGGCATCACAACACCTTGGTCAAGGTCAGTAGCTCACAAGCTGGACTGTTGGCTGCTATGACTCAACTGTGCACATATCCTGCATGCTTTTATTCTTATACTGTATTTATACTTTAAATACTAATTTTCAATAGCATCTGCACCATCTGTTTTTCTTGCACTTTGACTGATTAGTTGAGCGGTCGAACACAGATCAGCAGGTAAATCAAGAGCTCTGTCTTCTGACCCTCTTCACTTTGACAGTCTGGTACAATGCATCCATCTCACGCTCCGTTTTTCTGTCACTTGTTAACAAGATGCTTGAACTCCTTTGCTCAGGGCAGCAGCTCAAACCAACCCAGCAAGTCTACATTTTTGAGTACCACAGCCTCATCGTAGGGATGTTTTTGGATGTGAGGGGCTCCCAGCATTGGACACTGATGGGGTTGAACCAGGTAGATGAGTGACAGGTGTGTTCCAACAGGAAACCATTACAAACTACACCTGCACCTGATTGGATGGACGCTTCACTCATTTTTGGATTTCGCACCAGCATGACAGCTCAGATGGAAATAGCTCACCAAATTGTGTTTCTGAAAACATCTGAGGCACGAAATAAGCCGTGCAGCTGCTGGATGTGGCTTCACTTTACATCGATTAGTTTAAAATTAATTGAGAAGACGCAAAGGTAGTGACATGCACCGGTGGCATCTGCAAAAAGAAGAGATGTGACTCTGAGATTCAAATAGAAAAGTCATAAATAAAGCTCTCAGGTTTAAATAAGTGAAGAGAAACTGTGAATGCCAAGTTGTGCACAGCTATATATAGATATGTAGATATATTGCAGTCCTATGCTCTGCAGCTCTTTTGCATTTGGAGGAAGGATTAACAGCAGCCTTCATCCAACACATGAACTTATTGTCCATGATAGTAAACGAGGTGTCAACCACAAAGCCAGGCTAATCCCGAGTGTGCATGGCGGCTTATTGGAGAGCGACGCCGTCAGTTTGTGTTGTTTCCTCGGAGGGGGGCGGGGTCAGCGCGCAGGACGGCGACCTTCAGTCCAATAGGATGGGAATTTAGTAATTTGGTATGTAGCTGCGTTAAGAGCAGCAGCAGCAGCAGGAGGAGGGAGCTCACAGCTGATTGCAACACCTTCCGCCCACAACTTTTCATTACCGCGTTCAGATCTCATGGACACACACTCTGCACCTCTCTGATCTCCGTCGCCGCCGTCCCGACAGGCCGATCCAACTCCGCGCGTTCGCCGGCTCTTCAACGCGGATCATGGCACAGACGGGAGCTGCGTTTAAATAAAGCTGCAACTTCTTCCAGGGACGCAGAGGCTCGACTGATTTCTATATTCCAGCAGCGTTGAGCAGAGAAACAGAGGGGGGACAGAGACACCGCAGGGATGATGAAAGCTCCTCCGGCAGCGGAGCGGCCTGCGCTGGAGGACGTGGCCGAGGAGGAGGATGTGTTCGCCGAAGAGCAGAGCGCCAAGAGCGCGCTGGAACCCGGCGGCTGTCAGGTGTGTGAAACTCCCAGTCTTAGAATAACAGCTACAGTATGTCACCTCCGGGAGTTGTAGCCAGCATCTGCTCAGTCAACTTTCTTCATATGTGCGTTATTGTCTTTATTTTAGGAGGAGAAGGAAGGTCAGCTGTCAGTGTCCCAGATGGAGGCAGAGTTTCTCCAGCTGACCTTAAGGAAGCAGGTGTCCTACAGGTAGGAAAGCGCTGCATACAAATGAGATCAGCAAAAGAAAAGTGGAATGCGGCCCACTTCCTGTCAACCTGTTTTACCTGAAACACTGAAGCTGCTGTTGATGTCCCTCTGGGTCATATGAGAGGAGATAAGCTTTAAAGGGGCCTTTTCACATTAATATGAGACCTCCTGACTACAAGAAGCAAAAGTTTGATGTCAACATGAGGGGTTTTTGTTTTGCACTGGAACAAAGTAATGTAAAAATTAAGCCAAATTCTTCACAGGTTGTGTGACAATATCATCAAAAACTGTCACATCTGATGCTTTTTTGGAGCCAGAAACAACAGTGACCATTGCAGGCAACTGTACAAACTGACAGTGTGAATTCACAGTTCACAAAGCACTTGTGACTTGACAGCTACGAATGTTATTGTTAACTTTATACTCATGCTGTTTTTGAATAAATGTTCCAGATCAAAAAAAAAAAAGGAACTTATTAACATTAATTATTTTAGGTGTTTTAGTGCTATGTACAATTGGCAATGTTAAACACAATTCTCAATTCTGGACCCTACAGATTAAGGACACATATTTATTTATGGTATATGTTTGCAAGTCACAGTTTATGGATTCTAAAAGAAGAAAATGTAATTTACAGGAACTGACAGGTGCAATTTATGTTGATTAATGTGGCTACACAATATAAATACTGTATGTTATTGGAAAGTCTACAGTATTAAACAGTAAACCTCATATTTTACAGTAATCAATGAATAAATCAATTAAATTATAATTGGAACACTGTAGAAATACAGAAACATACAGGCAACTATAATTTTATGGAAACATTAGTGTTTTTAAAAATATTTGTCTATGCTTCTCATTAAGTTGTGCAGAATTATTTTTCAGCTTTGCACAGTTGCGTTTATCATATCATTACTTATTCCATTGTCAGTTGCAGCAGAGTAATATTTTCTGTGTCTATTTAGACAGTTAACATTAAAGTAGCTTTTACAGCCCACATTTACAACCCGCTTTGCTGGGAGAGGTTTTGGTTCCTACCTGCCCTTGTTTACAGAGGGACAGATGTGATGGAAGAACACGTGCTGCAAAGGTTAAGGTCACACTGTCCTGCTGTGTTGGAGTTGACTAAAGAAGATTATTCAAACGAACCTGTAGCGCATCCTAAAGAGTCCGCACAATCAAGAAATCACTGTTGCAGCCTGTTTGTGAAACAAAATGATCTGAGCTCAAATACCAGTCTCACATATGAAATGTGAGTTTCCTCATGTGACCCATCAGTGACGGAATAACAGGTGGTTCTCTGTGAGGGAGACTGACGCTGCCGTCGATGCTCAGAAACAGTTTCTGGCTTGGTTTTGGTTCTTTCGTGGTGCGTTCATTGTCTTCTGGGACCAGATGTAGAACAAATATGCACAAAACCCACAGAAACTGGTATTTATGAAATATTCAGCAAGAACATGTGCACAACATTACAGACTTCAGACTGGCACACACCCCGTTTTACAGTTTCACTGATTGCACAACTCTAATTAGTTTCAAATGGATAATGAATAAATTGCGTTGTCCTCAGTGCACTCGGTATAAATGCTGTTGAGCAACTGAAAAGCTTTTCATCGTCAGGAATCTGAGGCCCGTTGTTGTGGTGGCCAACAGATTGGTTTGTTGACAACAAGAGAGGCTGAAACTCTAAAGAAAATTACATTTCTATCAAAAATTGTGTTTGCTTTCATTGGCCTATTGTTACAAAGAGGCCAGTGGATGTGCAGTAGTGTTGGCTTTGATTAAATGAGACCAGTTTAATAGCCTGGTTTACAAACTGGCTCGAAAAATGTCAGTAAACATGGTTTAATTAAACTTAAACCACCTGAGTAGATGTTCACAGATACCTGATGTGGTCTGCATTGATGCTGTAGTCTGTAAAAGATGGATTTAGAAGACGGATGTGGAAAGTGAAGCCCAGCCAAAGGGCCTTAAACCTGCATTCTGTCTACCAGCCAGCAGGGGGCGACTCCTAGGTAGTGGGATTGTATTGAAGTTGATGAGAAAATGACTAATTCTTACTTGACTTGTTACCTCAGTAAACATATTTTTATTGGGTTTATGGCCTCAAATGCTAGTTTAAAGTCTCCTTCAATGCAGCATGATGTTCATTTTGCTAATTATGGAGTAAAATATTCTTTAAAGCAGACTGTATTTTAGAGCTACCTTGTCACTGAAAGGTTGTTACCGTATCCCTGTGCGTAGTATCCTCAAGTTCTCAGTCAGATCCACTGCTTGCTTGTTATGTCTTGTTTCAAAAGACCAAGGTGGCAACAGCCAAGTTCTAAACTCAAGGCTTCTCAACAGAAGTCCACAAACCAGTGGGGATGCATATTGAATCTACGGTTGGTGCTCATTCAGCTTCTTGTCTAAGCATCCAAAAACAAATTCATGAACAACCGCTTGTGTTGTCACAAAGCCAGACTTTTACGCTTATATCAAGTCGTGGTACCTGAATGGTGCATGAAGGATCCACTGACTGCCATGATGTAAGCTCCAAGGCTAGTGGGAGGATTTCATGCCGTTTCAGAAGGTCAAGACAGATCTTCCAGGCTCCAGATCTGACATGGAATTCAGACAGTTGTGGAGGTGTTGGAGGAGGTGTTTTTTTTATGTATATATACGTATTATTGATCTACAGCTTCTCTTTGCTGACAGTGTTTGTGCTAAGCTAGGTTATACACTGACTAAAGCTACTGTATTTGTCCTGGACTCACATCTTCAGAAAGCATATTTACCAAAATAGCTGTTCTCTAAAATGGAGCTCAAAGGTCTGAAATGAGGTATCGCTTGTATTTGCGATAGCTTCTCAGTTTATTGTCCAACTTTGATTTGGTCCATGTGTCGGCCTGATCAGCCCATCTCACTGATGTGGTGATATGATTTGCTCTGTGACGTCTTTGTCCTTGGATTTGACACGAATCTGCCTCCACAGTTGCTCAGTTTTTGTTGAAAATACATACACGTCCATGTAGTCAATAGGTACACCATTACAGTCTGTCCTTATTGTTACTCAGATTACACACAGCATTTGACCAGCAGGATTCGTTGTAGGGCCACACATCTGTAAACCCAAACTGTGAAAATACAAAAGTAGCTGAGTTAAACTGACTGAATTTCACAAAGCAAGTTCAATAAACTTAAAATATTACGTTGAATCAACTACTCACACAGACAGTGGTTAAAGACAGACTTCATTTAACCCTTAGTTAAACTAAGTTTGGGAACCCTAATTTAATTAAACATCTTAAAGTCAGAGTTTTAACCTTTAAACAATGCATCCTGGGAACCTTTTTTCCTTATAAACTTAATTTAATGGGTTGAGAACTTGCAGCTTACAGTCATTTATTGAACTCATTACTTTATGTCACAATACCTGAAGTTATAAGGACACATCAGTTAACAAAAAAATAGCAGAAACCATTTATTTACATTAAGTAAACTAGAAAAAAATAAGCTGATATGACATTTTTTTAAAGTTCTGTTAAATTATGACAGTATAGAGACATACTTTAGAGCGTACTGATTTCTCCTTAAACAAACAGCAGCCACTTGACTGATTAGTTTCCTTTCTGTGTTCAGGGTTGGCGTCACATAAACTGTGATTGTGTGTATATAGCGTCTATCGTTAATGAACCGTTGCCAAGTCACCGATGATGGTGTCTGAAAGGATTCTGGCTGTTATGTCAGTTTGCTTCCGCTCAGGGATTCCCCTTCATTAGCAGCAGGTAACGTAGACATTTCCATAGTGAACGAGAACCTGAAGTGCTCTCGTGCCTCGCCGGTGGATTCCTGCCAGATAGTTCCGTCTAACCTGAACAGTTCATTCTGCTTCTGGGAAGGGAAGTCAGTTTGTGTGGCATGAAGGATGTATTCTAAAATAGATTTCGCCTCAGGACACTTGTACGTTACAACCCACTGCATTGTCAATACGAACAGTGGGGCAGTTGGTTTCTCACTGAATGAAATATCGGCCGGTCTGTTGCCGTAGAAACTGTTGGCGTGTCTCTAATCTGATTGTAGTTCCTGCTCATGAACAGACCTCTTCCTCAGCAGCTGCCCTCCCACAGCTCCCCTCTGTACCTGGATCATTTATTGTTCTCACAAGCCCACGCAGATGAATACACAGATAACGTTGAATACGCAGACTTAATTATTTAGGGAGTAACTTAACACCGTTGCTTCAGCGGCCCCTTTGGTTGAATATTCATTAGTGTGTTGCTCCTCTGACCGCAGCCATCATCACTGACACCCAGAGGAAACGTCTGAGCACATCAGTGCAGAAACGTCAAACGCTGGGAGTTGGTGAAGTTGTCCTTGTTGTTTTCAGCTCATGTGGTTCACTTTTATTGTGGAATTACTTTCTAATATCTGAGTGTTGGACGCCAAGTGATGCTGTCCCGTATTCCACTGTTCTAATGTGGTAAAAAAAAAAAAACTGATTGAAGAGTTATGCCCACTTGTTCTCTATATGGCATTTTAACTTTTCAATGAATCACAAAAATATTCTAAACCTGTAAAAAAGCATCTTTACAAAATTCTTTCCTTTTTTTTTTTTTTTTTTTACAAATCTATTTCTTGCATAATTTTCTTTACAGGTATTTTATGCTAACTTTACAAACATTCCTGTAGTAGATGGTTATCATTATGTTAAATTAATCATAAAATTATATTTGTGGTATTTTTGTTTTTTATTTAGCTCACTATCCCCCCATTTTGGTGATCATTTAAAGGTAGTTACTATTTTAGATATTTTTACATTAAAAAAATAAAACAATTACCTTGGAATTGTTATGTAACATTTTGTGTTTGTGGTACATTTGTGTTTTTGTTTATTTATTTATTTATTTTTACAGTTATGTAATGTACCATTTTTGAACTTATTTTTGTTACAACAAAAGTGCCAGATTTTTTATTTTATCTTTATTTTATTTTTTACATGTGCTATATTTCTGTCACCCTTGCTGACAGGTTTTCACATTTTTTAAAATAATTTATTTATTTTTTCATAGTGTAGAGTGTTGTTAATATTGCTAAACAGAAAATGGAGAAGGTGGAGGTTAATGCAGGGATGTCGTCTTTCTCCAGTCGCCCACTGATTCCTGGTTTAGTGTCCTTTGACCATGAAAACAACAAACAAGAGTTTCCTAAAGTCAATGATACAGAGATAAAGATAAATATAAACTTTATTGATCTCTTAACGGGGAAACTCACACATTACAGCAGCTAGATAAAAATGAATCATCATAAAAACCAAGGCAAAACATACAAAAATAGAATAAAGACAGAAATAAATCACCAAACACAGCACATTGTCTCATTATCTCCACTGTGAAGCATGGTGGTGGCAACATCATGCTGCTCAGAAACAGGCCTTGTAACGGTAAAAGGGTTAATTGAATGTAGCAAAGAATAGGGAAGTCCTGAAGGACAAGTTAATGTAAGAAAGCTGCGCCTTGGGAGACAATTTGTTTCCCAGCGACACAGTGACCCAAGGCATCCAGCCAGAGCTACACAGAAATGGTTCAAGACAACAAGGTGAATGTTCTGGAGGGGCTGAGTCACTGCCCAGAACTTAATCCAATTGAGATTTGTGGCAGGACTTGAAAAGGGCTGTTTACTCACATCCCCGTGTAAACTGGCAGAGCTCGAGCAGTTTTGCGAAGAAGAATTGGGTAAAATTGCCGGCTAATCGAGACCAACAGGATCCCACAGGATCAATGCAGTAACTGTGGCCAAAGGTGCATCTAGTAGACACTGATGTGAAGGTGGTGGATACGTAATTTTACAGTTTATATTTTTAACTAATTGACATGTGGAAATGTGTTTCCACTTGACACGAAAGAGTCTTATTTTGTTAAATTCTCGTAAGAAAATGAAAAAATATATTGAGTATGATTGAATGTTGAAAAGAGGGGTGAAGACTTTGCGCACTGTAGTTTATATTATTGCACTTTAAAAGTTATGGAGACTAAGGTATAATGATATGATTCCCTTTTAGTTAGTGTTAATATAGTTCTTATTAGGGCAGTTCATCTATTTTAAATTGAGACTGTGATTTCAAACTGTTTAATTAGCAAATTACAAAGACTGCAATTTAGTAAACACATTGTGTGAAATGTCTACGTCAGGGTTTAAAATGTGGTCTTACTTGTGTGACAGTCCTCCCTTTGGATAGTGTCTCGTGGTAAGACTTCATCATGTTTTAAATCTATCAAACAGTGAATATTGACCCAAAGCAGGACTTTAAAAATACGTTTTGCAAATCAAATTGTAGTATCTGTCAGAGTGATTGCACAGGGGTGCACTCACCTCTGTTGTAAACTGCAATCAGTTCTGGTTAACTAATCAAATAAATCAATAAATCAACGGCTAATGACTTTCTGGCCAACTCAGTTGCTCTCATTTCAGTAGGTTACACTATTGAATTCTTTCACTCTTTCCACCTTACCGACAAAAAAAACCATTTACTGTCAGCACTACCGATTTCTGTCTTTGTTCACATGCAGACGCCCACGTACACCCACACGCAGATGCAGCTGCAACGCTCCCTCCTCGCGAGCAGCTTTAATCAATCTTCCCCAGCTCGGCGGGTGACAGGTGAAGTAGGGACAGTGAGAATCAACTTAATGTTGGAGAAACAGAGGCAGACACGGTCGCAGGCCAGGAAAAAGCTGGAACATGAAATAGAGGCCGTGTCAGTCGTGTGGGCTCAGTAAACACAATACAGCACGGAACGAAGCCAAGTGCAAAATACTGCAACAAAAAGAAGGAAACACGACCGATTTATTTCAACATATTAAATGCAAACACGATGCAATATGCTGAGTGCATGTCCAAAAAAAGATAACTGCACAAAACCACATACCGTTTTATTTTCAGACACAGCAGTCCATCATGTAGGGATTATGTCCTTTGCAAAGGCTTGCAACGGAGAATATTTACACCGAACATGTATATTTTTGAAACAACATTTTGTAATTTTTGATGAGAAAGCAGAACATACACTGCAAGAATTTTCAACTCACCTTTTTCATTATATCTTTGGAGGAAATCTTCAATTTTCAGTTTCTGAAATCGTCTCTTTTTTCCTAGTCGTAGGGGTTTTATTTGTGTTTTGGGAGAAGCGTGATGCATTCAATGCTCATTCTTCTATTCAAGCGACAGAGCAGGCACCACATGCAGCTGCTCTGCCTGGCTGTGGTTACTTTTCAGGCTACACCTGCATTTGCCGTTGTTGGTGCTATTGAAATGTCACTGTGCTGCTCCTATTAACAGGCAGGAAAGCATTGTTAAGCCACATGGGACATGAACCCACTGTGCTTCTATCAGATATGACAGATGTGTTCCACCACACGAGTTGAGAATACTTCAATACAACATTCAGCACAACCACTGTTCAGAAACAACCCCTACGTGTAGTTAGTGTTAAACACAGTACAGCGAATGGATCGGGGAAATGAAAAGCTTGGCCAGATAGGAATTCCCCTCTGTGACCTTTAGGTGGTTCTGTTCAATGTCTTAAAAATAAAACACCAAACATTATCACAAACCCATCGACCCCGTAGTGAAGCATGGAGGTGGCAGCATCATGATGTGGGGATGCTTCTCGGCAGCAGGCGCCAGAAGACTTGTACAGGTAGAGGGTGAAACGAATGCAGCAAAGAACGGGGAAATCCTCGAGAACAACGTGATGCAGTGTGTAAGAAAACGGCAAAAATGTGCTTACTGCAAGGGAACGCAAAACTTGGTCGGATAGGAATCTCCCCCCAACATTAACCCGTTGAACCCAGCGTCGACAGGAGAGTTTATAGAATTAGCCAGTGATTGCTTTTATAGGGACGTTGCTTCAGTTATGCTTTTATATTTAATTGTTGAAGAAGCTCACAAGATTGTCACGACGACGACTCGTTTATAAAAGTATCTTTGTTCTGTTCAGGACTAATGATCCACGGCATTATACTAGAAAGGTATTGTAATACTGTCCTGTTTCATAAGCAGTGTTTTGGTAACAGCAGCTCTTGTGATGATTAATGTCAAACAGTGTGTATTTCTGCTTCTACTCAGTGCAGGCACAGTGGGCGTGCCAACCACTATTTTCTCTCCGGGAACTTTTATAGCCCCGAGACATGGCTGCACATGCGAGTGCCGAGGCTGACTGTCCACAGCTTGTGGATAAGACAGATGCACAAAGCAAAATATGGAATTATTCTGTGATGGAATCCCACAGACACCAACAAAAACCATCTGCAGAAGATGGTTTAAAGCTACTCAGGGAGAGAATACATCTGAATCTAACAGACATGTGATTTATTGAACCTTTTACAACATCAGAGCTTGTTGAGGTAACTTACCAGTGTGGCAAACATCTCAATGTGCAAATGCAGAACTCGCATTGGTAACTCCCCTTCACAGTGTGCAGATCAGGATGTAATTATCAACTGAGTTTCTGCAGAAAGAGTGAAAGTGGGCGGATAGCATGTGCATTAAAGTACTGCTGCACTTATCTCTGCGAGGAGTTAACCTTTTCTAAGCAGCAGTGAGACCTGGAGAGATGTGACCGTGATCTTAATGAACAGCTCCTCCAGTTCTGGTTGCTGGATTTGAAAACCTAAGAACACTCTGTGGTGCTGCTGTTTTCCTCTTCACATCCTCTGCTGTCAAAATGTTTTCTTAATTGTTCAAATTCAGGTTTGTTTTAGGTTTTTGCTGTGATGTGGTAATGAAATATTTAGACAGACTTTTTCTTTCTTACTCTATACCAGGGGTCTCGAACTCCGGTCCTCGAGGGCTGCAATCCTGCAAGTTTTAGATGTTTCCCCTCTTCCAACACACCTGATTCAAATGATCAGGATCGTTATCAGGCTTCTGCAGAGCTTGATGATGAGCTGATCATTTGAATCAGGTGTGTTGGAAGAAGGAAACATCTAAAACTTGCAGGATTGCGGCCCTCGAGGACCGGAGTTCGAGACCCCTGCTCTATACTTTTCAGTGACAATTATACATAATCACTTCACTGCTACAAAATCACTGCTAACACTCTGTGGTTGGTCAGAACTACCTGCCTCTATGTGGCTGAATCATCTGTATGGGAACAAGATGCGATTCTGCAAAAACAGTTCTGCCAAAAAAAACCCAGCTACTTCTCACTTTCGGTGCTGACAGAAAGTTGAAAAACAAAATCGTGAGGTCGGAGCACTTCCTTGCTCAGTAACTTCTGCAGCCAGATTCTGCTGCACGATCAATAAGGACCCACATTTAATACCTGGAAAGTGTGTCTGTGCTCTGCTACCAAACCAAATCATGACGATTTAATGAACGCCTGGCGGAATATCACATTACATAACGTGCACGGATTTTCTCCTGCCGCAGCTTCGGATGCTTCGTTCGTACTTTCAGATGTCGCCTCTGGTGTCTGATTTCAGGTGTGATGTTTTAGACGAGGATGAGAGTCTCCCATCAGTGTGCTGGAGGTCGGAGACGCAGGGAAGCTATTCATCAGCTGGCTTCTTATGTCACTGGCAGCACCAGGCATAATCTCAACATAATTTAGAATAGTCAGTAATCCAGATGTGTGTGTGTGTGTGTGTGTGCGCGCGCGCGGTGGGTGGGGGAGGGGCCGGCTGGCACGGCTGTCAGTCCTCCTGACTCAGACGAGTTATATAAGGTTCAGCTGTATCTGTGGCACGGCAAAACTGTGCGCGTGGTTCATCTTGTGTAGTGATATATATTCATCAGGAAGGTTTGGAAAGAAAGAGCAGGAACCCAACACCCTTTGTCGAACAGAGGAAGTGAAGCTCGATTGGCTGTAAAAGGAGCACTGTGACATTTTGTGTAATTAACTGCAGACTTCCACGTGAAGCAGATCTCATCCATCGTCAGTGTAGCTGCAGGTCCAGTAAGATCAAGCAGGAGAGTTAAGTCGTAATTATCTTTTAATGTTGTTGCCACTGAGTGGAATGCGTTGGTTCGGAGCATCCCTCGTTATGATTTTCTCCAAAATAAAACCCCCAAATGTCTATGTTGCGTAATCCCAAAGTGCATTAGCTGTCTCAGTGTAATGCAGTTACATTTTACAAAGCCTGTAAACAACACGCTTTTTATGTAACCTTTTTTTTTTTTTTTTGGTGTTTTTGAAGTTTTATATCTACCAACCTGCTGTGCTCTTTGGTTTTAGTAAAAAATCTGATTATAGCGACAATATTTGTATTAAAATGTGAGACAAACAACATCAGCCTTTAAGTGGTCCAAAAGATGTGAAAGATGGGACATCAGGAGCTAAACTGAAAGATTTTAGAGACCGCAGACAACATCTGCACACGTCTTTTTCACTTTAATGTAGAGCCAGTGTTAACACCATTATTAAACTGATAGACCTTAAAGTTCTGTAATGAAACAGCTGTATTTTATAGATTTGGCCTAAATTGTACAAGTGTTAAAACAATGCATCCTTATACTCAAGTTTGAATGTAAAAGTATACATAAATATAAAGCTAAGAACACTTACCAAGAAATTTAGCATAAATCTTTAGGGAAAAAGCTGCATATTTAGTTACAGGAAATTATTGTCATGTTACATTAATTTCTATCTCAGAAGCAGAGAAATACAGCAGAAATTTGGGAACTCTGTATACTAGTCCCTGCACTGGGATCAGGCCGATCGAGGCAATTTTAAACTGGTCGGTATCAACAAGCGCCTAAGCCAAATCCACTGTCACACATGCATGTTACATTTGAACATGTTGCTTAATGGGTGCAGGATTATGGCAGGGTATGGTTTATTATATTGGTAATATAAATTCTGCCTGCACGGAAGCTACTGCTGCTAAAGCCACTGGGACATGGACACGATGTAAAAGGACTCTAGGAAGTTTAGCATTATTGTCATAATATTTAAAATAACTGTTAGGCTGTTAATTTACACAGATTTGTCCATAAAATTAAAAAATATAGATAAAAACTACTGTCAAATTTGAGTTATTTTCTGTAAAGTTAAGTTTTTTGTTTTTTTTTTTTACAGTGCGCGAAGCCTCAAATATCCTGTGGTCTGATCCTGGCATTAGATCTCATCCACTCTAAGTCTCCTGTGCTTTTATTTATTTATTTTTACTGCACAGGCTGTGAAGCTGTGCGGAATACGACCGACCAGTTTTATGTGACGAGAATACACGTGCTGTTTGCACGAAACATAATCAAGGTTGCTTCTGCATCTGGTATTTGTAAGCAGACATTGGCTGTGGCAGTTTCTGACAATAGAGCCTGCTGATGAAAAACAGACCTGCTGGCTTCAGACAGCTGGAAAGACATTGAATTAACAGGAGGGGAAAGACTTCGTTCATGTTGTGGATGACAGAATCCGATAAAAATCATACATTAAACACTGTCTTCCTGGTTGTAATTATACTAATTAGAATAAATGGTGTTTGTTCTCCATAATTCAATGTGTTTACTGTATGAAGCATCTATAATGAAAATGAAACGGACCAGACAAACACAGCTCTGAACAGACGCTGCTGATCTCCTCCAAGCGCAACTCATGCACTTGCTTGTGACACTGGTTTTGTGTCTTGTGAGCATCTTGTGCTACCTTCAGGACAAAATGTTTTTTTTCTGTACACAAGGAAAAAAAGAAAAGTCTCATCATCTGATTTTAATTAGGACACTCACTCTCCTGAAAGATGAACTCTTTTAATTTTGGTGAGGGCAGGAGCTGCTCTCCAGCACCATTATTTGCCTGAAATGTCATCTATCTAAAAACCTTAGGCTGTGTTCGCACACACAACAGCGCTGTATGAAAAAATACAGTCAGGTCTTTTATATCAGTGAGGGTTAGCACAGTGTGTGCAGAGGAGAAAAAAAATATGCAGCATCCAAGATGAGTCTGGATCTGCTTTTTCACAGCACAAACAAAACCACATTCTTGGTAGATTGTCTCGTAATATGAACGAGATACAGTCTTTTTCTTACTCAAAGGTTCTGTGCCAGTTAGTGAATGTGGATCGATTAGTCGAACTGGACTTGCTGGAGTATTTTCACACCGCCGACACAGGCATTGTGTTTTTGAGCCCATTGTTTAAAGGATTCAAGTAGGTTTTTGTTTTGACCTACAGTCTGAAGGCTTGATTATACTCTCTTGTGGAACACCATGGATGTGTAGTTGTTGTTGCTGTAACTCTATTATTCTAGTTTGTGAAATTCTGCTTGTTCCTGCTGGCTGAATCTTTACATTTTGTACGTGCACACTGCTGCCGAGCACGAGGACTAATTTGTTTGTGCAGTCTTTGGTAGACTTGGACAGATGACAATATTTACGTCATGCATACCCTCGCAGCCGCTCCTAAACTTGGACAGCATCAAGTCCAGTTTGTGAGAGTCGCCAAAAAGACAAATGGTGCTTCACATAAATGTTTTTTTTTTTTGAGGAGAGGCTGTGCGACGAAATTCTCTGTCATCCACATCTTTGAAATTCATCATTGAGAGTTGCCTTGACTTCGGAGGTGCTTTGGTTTTTCCGTTGATGGCGCCCACACACATTGAGAAGTTCTAAAATCTCCAGAAACCCTGTCTGCCGCCTAACACCTCTAGAATAATCACCTACATGCTACTAGCGCCCAATCTGTAACCAGCTGTTGTATCCTATAAAATCTTTCATGATGTGGTGGCAACGCAACCATTTGTGTACTTATTGTAGCACAAATAGCACCGCCTACACATTTCAAACTCTGCTTGCAGAAACCACGAATTAACCTTAACCCTGGTAACAGTCATGGTCCACAGCTAATAAACCTCTTTATGCAAATGATTCAGCCATGTTTCTGACCTTGTTTTTTGACCTACAGTCCTACACCGTGGGTTGTAATGATTGTTTTAGCCTCTTGAAGCAGCCTTTAATCTTCTTTATTGTCTGTATTTACCAGCGGATGTTTCAGCATACAGAGGTTCAGCTTATGATGATCTATTGAGGATCCTGAGTGACACATATCGATGCTTGGCTTGTCCAGCTGAGGAAGTGGGAGGAGAAGCACAATGCGACGTCTTGTCTCAAGCCAAAAAGTTGCGTAATGTAACCCAACAGGACACCAGATGGAAGCGAGCACAGATGGCAAAGATAAACAGCAAAAAGGATGGACAAGAAATCTCCACTCTGTTTGTCATCTTTGTGTAGATGTCAGTCCGAATGCAGCTCTACCAGCATGATGATGAAGATGGCTACAGCTTGTGCAAACCAAGACTTTACCATTTTGTTCTTGTCTGTGGAGCCACTCACTGGAAGAAATAAACCAAAAGACATGTGAGAGCCGTCCAGCTGGGTGACATACACTAAGACATCTGTGGCCCTTTCTATGAATGGTAGCTGTCGTTAACCCTTTGAAAGATTAGTATTGCCCATCCGAGCTGCATAGTCCTCTATGAATAGTAATCAGATGAATGAGTGGAAATGTTATTCAGTGTGACACACACCATGTTACACAGACAAAAGGGACAGTCTTGAAGTGTTGAGACAACATAATGGAAATTACTGACATACATCTACGCTGGACATCCAGATCACTTGAGAGTCTTGGATGTTTATCATACAATACTGGTTTGATGTCGCCCTAATTCATATCAGCTGAATGCATTAGGTTTATGACAATGACTGAAGCATGATGTCTACTTGTAAATTAGGCCGTATTTATGGTACAGATGTTGCCTGTGGAAACGTGTTCACAGTGGAGACAATGTTCAGGAAATTGAAAGACGTGTCCACTGCAAATCCTCTGCTCCCTGAATGTATCACGTACACGAGATTACACTCAGTAGCATTAAGTCAGCGTAATGCAACCGCTGAGTGATAGATTCTCTCTGCATTTTTTGATGATGCAGATTTCGAGAGGTGCTGCTGAACTGCACTGCATGTACCGAGCGGTGTTTCTGTGATTCATCCACATTGATATAAACCACGTGGGGAAAAAATATGAGAAATACAAATGCTACTTTCAGTTGTGAGTTATTTCCAGTTCCAGCATGTTGTGACTCTTTGAAACGGGTGTCTGTGTGGTGCAGGTCATGTTCTCATAGCTCACACAGATGGTGCTGCTGCTGCTGTCGTATTGCTCTTAGAAGGTGTATGAATCATTCCTCCTTCTCTACTATTAAACACATTTGATCACATTCAGTCCTTATCTGAATATGAATGTCATCTGTCCAACACCTTTTCTCTGGTGCAGCCCCATATCATCACACCGTTTTACCCTGTCAATGCATTCACCGTGGTAGTTCACACCAAACATGCTCGACCCCGTCTGAGCTGAACAAATCATCTTACTTCCAATGTGCTCCAAATCTCTATGGACACTGTCTGAGCAGCCACAGATGCTCTGATTTCCATTGATAACCCCTTGATGTGAGTTGCCAAGTGGGTTAAGAGTTGACAAAGTTAAGAGGACACACTACTTCAATATTTTAAACATAGACTGTATAAAAGATGGATGTAGCTACGGTGACGTCACCCGTTGGTTTCTGCACTGAGAACATGAAGCCAGGGTTTTGCTACTTCCTGGTTGACATTTTGGATTTTTGGAGCCAGTGACGCAGAAATCGTCGGAGGGGGGCGGAGCCATAGGAGCAACGATTGGTCAGACGGATTGAGAGGCGGGCCCTCTCTGCCCGCCCACATTTACCGCCTTCTGCTCGCTTCGTCTGTATCGTCGCTGTCGACTGTCAATCAAGCCAGCCACGCCCCTTGCCCCGCAAAATTTTGACGATTTAAAAAAAAATTCAGTATTGATTTATTTTCAGATTGGCCACCTGATCTCTGGACTTGACCATGAAAACTAATAATAAAAAAATCCTGAGCTGTAGGAATGCAGTATTTCATGATCTGTGATCACTTGTTTTCAAATTCAAGTCTATGGGAGTCAGGGCTTTTTGGAGCCAGCAGCTGGCGGACGTAGTGATATTGCAGGTTTTTGACTCTTCCGGGTTGGCTTCATTTTTCAGGGCCGGTTGCTACGTCCATCTTTTATACAGTCTATGATTTTACATAAGAAAAAAAAGAAAAATTCCCCCATCTTTTGCAATTTCAAAGCCAGAAAACACAAGAAGGACTGGAAGCAAAAGTTAGGACACTCTGTATTGACAGATTTTTATTCATTCTTCCTGCAAAAAGCCTCTTGTTCTCTAAGATTCTTGCGCTGCTGTGCAGTAGAGGATGCAGTAGACGTTTTCTTTTCATGATATTAAATTGTCATATTTATGCAGGTGTCTCTGCACATCACAACAGTGGCCACAACTCCAGAGTCTAATAAATCTTCCTGAAGCTCTTTTGCAGTTAAACTGGGGATTCGACTTGCCTTTGTGGCGATCCTATGAGCAGTTTTCTTGGAAAGTTTTCTATAACTCAACTTGACCTCCACAGTGCCATTTCCTAATTACATTGACTGTGAGGAAATGCTTCGCTATCTTCGAATAGTCTTTTCCTGTTTTGTGGGCGACAATTACTTTAATTTTTAAAGTGCCAGGCAGCTGGTCTGAGGAGCTCATGGATACTGATTGTTAGGACAAGGATTAAGGAGTTCGAAGCTTTGAAGTTTGCATCGCCTGGCTTGTCCAAAACTGATTGGGAACAATCCATTGCACTGACAAACTAATTAGGACCGAGACCTTGGTAGAAGTTATCTGAGAGCTCAAATCTCTCTGGACGCTTTTCACAGTGCTCTCTTCCTTTTTCCACTCTGAAATCATACGAAACAGAAACAAAACACTCATCCTGCCCAAACTGTTGAAAAGAATGTTTCATCTTTTTGCCTTTTGGAGATCAGTTCACCTTCTTTTTCCTCAAATACTCACAGGAACAGAAATGTTCCAAACATTTGCATGCTGTTGTAGCTCTACCAGTCTGAGAGCAACACAACAGACTTGTGCTGTACACAGATGACCTGCTTTGAGCAGGAAACGGTGGCGAGTGAAAACTGGTCAGTCTTGACTCTGCAGAGGCAACAGACTGCGAAACCACTGGTGCATCCTCCACTGAACTCCTCTGGGCTGGATTAGGCCAGTAAAGAATGATTTCACATTGTTGTGGAGTCATAGCATTCATGTGTCAGGATAGATTTAGTGAGAATGCCACTGTTATGTAGACACCCTAATATGAAACGCATGGTTTAAAGCGTTCTACTTTTTATCTGTATTATCCAGGAAGCAGATTGCTTTCATTCCATGGCTGTACGGGCTGTAAGTTGATTAGAAAAGCCTGCATTGCTTCGTTATACTGTCACAGCTTTGACAACAACAAATGCTGTTTCTGCTAACACTGGAGATAAACGGTAACCAACAGCTGCCTGCTACGTAGATATGTCACTTTCATAAACAGCATTATGATTAAAAGCATAGCTGTTCCTGCCATCGTACGGCCGCTCCAGTCAACTGGGACAGAACGACTAGTTCATTAGCTGTTAGTTCGGGGGGTCAGATACAGTAAGTAGGTTAATCAATGCCTCTGATCTCTGTTGTCCCACACAGTGGACAGCAGAGACAATCACTTAAAACCAAACTATGTTGTCTTATCTCGCTTCTTTGCCATTTTACAAAAATAAATCAACCAGTAATAGAACAACAATGTACGATGGAATGATCAAAGTTATTTCTGCTGCTGTTAAAATCAAAGTTTAGGTCCAACAGCAGGATGGACCAGACTCAATGATGGCTGATTGACAGGATTGATTTCTGCAGCTCTGTTACGTGTCAGTAATAATTTCATTTGGAATAACATCATATCGCAGCTACATTGTAAAAGCTCCCCCTGACTCACGGATGTAGTTGGCAGCAACACGGGGACATGAGCCCTCCACAGATGGAGCTGACACAGTCGGCAGACAGATGGTACAGATCTGTGCTGGTGATTCATCAGCCGCTCGCTTTGTCTTTTGCATGCACATCACAGCCAACATTTAGTCTGCAGGATCGGGGTTACGTTAACGTGGTGTGACAATACAGCTATAAGCAAGGACAGTTTGGAGTGTGGTCAAGCATTAAAATGACAAATGGCTAAATTTACACCGTGGTCGTGTCCAAAGGGCTGCACAATTTTCACCCAGACATGAAGGTGCTAGTCTGACTCTCTGGAGCCGTTTGAGGTTCACTGTGTTTTAACTAAACAACCTGCTCCATCTCCAGTATTAAATCATAACCCTTAAAGTAACTACGTTTAAGGAGGCTGACTGTGAGCTGTTGAACTGAAAATTTAATTACATGGATGGAAAAGTCTGGCAGGTGGGGGCACCGGAATCTTTCTGCGTGGAGTCTCCATGTTCTCCCCCGTGCAGCGTGGGTTCTCTCCGGGTTCTCCGGCTTCCTCCCACACAGTCCAAAAACATGTTGAGGTTGATTGGTGATTCTAAATTGTCCGTAGGTGTGAATGTGAGTGTGCTTGGTTGTCTGTCTCTAAGTGTAGCCCTGTGATAGACTGGTGACCTGTCCAGGGTGTCCCCAGCCTTCACCCTGAGTCAGCTGGGATAGACTCCAGGCCCCCGCGACCCTAGTGAGGATTAAGCGGTGTATAGATAATGGATTGCTCCACTAGCTTTAGAATTATGTATACCAACAACAACAAGATGATTCACAAAGAAAGAATAGTAACAAAACTTTGAAAAAACTAAAGAAAACACATTCTATAGTATTATACGAATGCCTGTTTGTGCCGGTGGATATTTAAACATTTACAGTAAGAGGAGCTTGTTCCAGAGCAATGAGGCTAAAACAGTAAAAGCTCGGCCCTCCTTTGTTTCAAGCCTCGACTCTGGAACATGTAACAGCGGCTGATTCTCTGATCACAGCTGTTTAACATTCTGAGATGCAGAGAAAGGTTTGTAATGTGTGTAATGAATGAGGGCGATTGCTGCATCGCTTAGCGAAGCGAATGATGAGTCGCAGTGTTCGAGGCAGGAGTGAGGATGATGAGTTCGACTGTGTTTTTGGGGAGAATTTGGTTTTATTTCAGCAACATTTTTAATATGTAGAAAGCAGGATTGAACTAATATATTATTGTGGTAATTAAAGTTGAGATATTGATTAAAACAACTGTCAAGTTTCTCGCTGGTTGCTTTGTCTTGTTGGTCCAACGTGGGGAGTGTTGAAGACATGATCAATGTCCAGAACTTTAGTCCTGTTTGTGTTTGGTTGCAAGGAAATAGAAGCCATCCAGTCCTTAATACCAGCAAGGCAGTAAAAGCACGGAAATGGATTTCTGTGTTTGCTGACAGCAGTTCGTAAAGCTCCATGTGCAAGCTGTGTAGAACGGCAATATTTAGATTATACTGCAGTTCTGCTTAGTATTGCTGCTGCTGCTGCCTTCAAGTGCTGCTGTAACAGGTACTACTGTCACAATCGCTTGTTCATATGAAATTTGGATTAGATGATTTTAATGAGAATAGCCCAGTCCTCATGTCTTTCACTGGTTTATACGGATTTATTTCTTTATTCACCTATAAGTGGATAAAATGGGTTGTGAGTGACCACAGCGCTTGTGTTGTTAATATCACACATTTCTGCTGTTATCACGTGTAAATGTCCCTGTAGGACTATTAAAGGGAAGCTGCTGTGGACCTTTATCTGTGCCTCATTAGGAAAATTGTTTGCTTCGGGGTCAGGTTTAGGATTAATGTTCGAATTTGTAATCAGAGTCCTTCGTTGGAGAGAAACAGAGAAAATAGGTCGGCTGTGGGTGTTGGGAAGTTAAAAGGATCTCACTGAATTGTGTGTCGTGCCGTCGAGTGGCATTTTATTTGTCATGGAAATACTGAGTGGGCGATGGATGAGAGGGAACAGTGAAACAGAAAGGAGATGAGCAGGTGTGCGTGTGTGTATGTGTGCGCACGCGCATGTGTGTTTATGTGCACGGTGCAGGTATATGTGACGCTGTGGGGACCTCCGTGTGTCCACAGTCACAGTATGGACAAAAACAAGGAATGTAATGAGGTTATCAGATGTTATATGTTTAGAGGTAAAGTTAGACAACAGGTAACGATGGATAAGGTGGAGTTCAAGTCCAGGTGATGAATTAAAGCCAATAAAATGTCCACTAAAATCATGGATGCATAGCTGTGTGTGTATGTGGTCGTGCATATGCATACAAATACAATGCTCTGTCTGTATAATCACATTGCACCATAACAACAATCGCTTTCTTTTCTGCTCTGCGTGCACCATATATATAGATATTTGATGCTGCATAAAACAGATATTTTTATATAACAGTCAGCACAGGGTTAAGTAATGCTGACATCATGATCCCGATAAAGATGTTGTTTTATAATTCCTGACATAGGTGTTTGAGGAAGCAGTCTGTGTTTAGTTAGAATTTGTGATCGTGCCATTGATCACGTTTGAGGAGACCTTTTGTTTTTTTGTTTTCCGTAAAATATCTGTTTAATTTATAAAAGTGAAATATCTGTGGCTGGTCTAAGCATAAAGAAGACCAGGACAGGCTTTAAAGGAAACAGAAATGCCGAAAATATGAAAACGCATACGATGGACGGCACAAACATTGAGTGTGATAATCCCAATCTAATGTTCCAGTCACTGTCATAAAATGTTGTGATCACGTCTATCAAACGCAGCACTGAGATCTAACAGGACGGGTTTACAGTCGAGTCCTTTTAGATCATCAGAAGGTCACCTCTTGAGTTTCACCGCATCTGTTTCTGTAAATCTCACCGGAAGTCTTCAGACAAAACCATTTGTATGCAAATAGTCACAGGACTGATTTGAAAACTCATGCAAATACACTGCAGTGTTCCTCCACATACGTATGAGTTGGCAAGGTTTTGCTCATCCACTGCAAAAATAGCACACCTAGCATTAACACAGAACACTTGTTGATTTCTTCACATTTTGTAGCCGACAGCTTCGCACTTTAGAAGATTCCAAATACCTGATTCATTTAGAGGCCCAGATCCAGTATACAGAAGCATCGCCCTGACAGCAGTAATCCTGACAACGTAATCTTAACTCAAACCGTGCTCTCTGCCTAAACCTCATCAAACCTTAACACACACACACTAGTGTCAGATGACAAACGCTGGTGTGTGTTGGCCTGAGAAGGTGCTGAGAGATTGTGTCATCCTGTTTGTAGTAACATCAGGTCAGTGAACTCTTAGACTGGGCTTTTGTGGATAACAAGGATGGAGGGCAACTTACAGTTCACAGTGAGGCCTGACTTCAGGGTTGATTTGTATTTAATGATGACCAGATTTCAAACAAACAAACAAATCTATTATTTTGCGTGTCAAATCTACACTGTAGTGGACGTCACACATCAATAATTAAAAATTCACGTTCAGGCAAAACACTCGAGGTGATCAAGGTCAAAAATTTAACAGATGTCATCATGAAACGTTGATGACTTCCATTAGGACAGTTCTTTTTTTTTTATTGCAAATTTTCTCAGATGTTACATGTAAATATACAAATGGGTTATTATCTTGTTTCACAGCATAAACTCTAAAATTCTGTTGACAGTCAGGAAAAAAAATAAAATAAAATTGACATATTTTTACGAATAAAATTGCCCCAAAAAATCAGGATGTGACTGACATATGAACAAACCCTTCTGTTTAGAATATTGATTTGAATAAAAACTGCAAAGTTTGATGCGTCTTGCTGTTGATGACATGGACATTACTGACTCGAATTAAGAAATAAAACTAGTTAAAATGTTGATATCACCATGGAACTGTGCCACTTTATTACTTATATGTCTATTGTACAGTGTGCACAATAATTCATAATTTAAAAAAAGTTATTAGATAATGATTAAAAAAACAAAAGCCATATGGATTTAACCTAGAGTATTCCTACTCTATAGCTAATTAGATAATACGTTTGTACCTGTGTGTTTCACTAGAATTAAAGCTTGTAGCAGATGTTCCACAGATGTCAGCCACCATCTGCCGCTCTGGATTGATGCTGCAGTCTTTAAAGTATATATAGTTGTTAGTTATTTTAAAGATGAAGATTTTTTTCAGTGTGATCTGAATTTTTTACACCTTGCAATTTACAACCGAAAACTAATCAGCAGGAACTGAAGAGCTGTGAGTGAACGTCTGCTTGTCTGTTATCACGCAGCTCCATCATGTGGTCATTTACAGTAGGTACATAGAGAAGGACAGAATTCTTAACATTGGCAGCAAGTGTTGAGAGTGTGTGTGTGTGTTACTAATAACTAATCTAAACCACAGAAATGAGGGAAACGGCTTTGTTATATTAATAACTATAACAACTACACTAATAGTAAAGTAATCTAAACCTCAGTAATCATTCCACAGTAGTGTAGCAGATAGAAAATGGATTAACAATTATTTTAGTCATGTGGTCAGATTAGTGAGGATGTTTTTTTTTTTGTCTGTTCTGTGTTTGACACAAGAAGATAAGCAACAACAACACATTTAATCAACATTTTTACTGTTTATAAGCGTCTTCAGTCGCCCCTTTCACCAAATTAAAGACAATCACATGTTCTGAGAATGTATCTTTCAACTTTCAGCTCAAATTACTGCTAAGATGGTTCATTTGACCACATCTGTACTCCCCTGGTTTTTAATAAATGGACTCCCTCTTTGCTGACTTGTGGAGCAAAGTAGTCGACGGCTGAAATAGATGTGAACGAGTGCGTAAGACCAGAACTGAGCATCATCGTTACATCCACAGCTGCAATAGTCATGCAACAAGCTTTTGCCATCAAAACTATAAGTAATCCATCGTATGAACGAATCCTCTTGTGTTCACTCTTGCAGAATGTTGGGTGAGCTTTGCTTGTGGCTGAGATGTTTTAGAAAGAACAGAAGCAGCTCTAGGAAGTAAATAAGCCGGCTGTGGATTGGGATGGCTCACCTTGAAGAAGACGGTTCAGGATTATGCAAAATTTAGGTAGACGGGTATTTAATCCTCAATTTTTAAGTAGAAACTGAATAAAATTACACTTGGCTTGTAAAACTGAGTAGCTACGTGCTTGTAGCAGGGCTGGCAGAATGGCAGTCATCATGTTCTCACAGCTTTTATTTGACACTAGTAAGTTTTTACGACATCAATAGTAAAAATTGATTTTACACCATATGGGATATTTAAGGTTGGAGTTATGCATTTTAATACTGTAATGTCAACAAAGCAACTTAAAGAAGCCAGAGTGGGGGAAAAGCTGCTTATTGAGCATGATGACAGTGATTTTTTTTGCTTGTTTCTTCAACCAAATCTTGTTGTTTTCTTTCCTCAGCAGAGACTTTCAGTCAGGCACGTGACAGGGCAGCTACCAGCGAGGCCCTGATTGTTGTCATTATCCACTTCCTGGTTTTAGCCGGGCGGGTAGTTGTAGTAGAGGATCAGTGTGTAGTTACGAAAGTGTGTGTGTGGAGCAGTGTGTGACTCAGTTGCTGTGTGTGTCAGTGACCACCTCACATGGAGTGTAATTAAAGTCAGCAAGAAACTAAAGAAGAAGAAGTGGAAGGAGAGGGAGGAGGAGAAGGAAGAGGAAGAGGACACAGTGAAAAGTTAAGAAGAAGTGACAAGAGGAAGAAGAAAAAAAGGAAAGGAGAGGGAGGAAGAGGAAAGAGGGCTGTAACGCTGAAGAGCAAACAAAAAAAACTGAGTGACAGCCACAGGAATCCTGCTGCACTGATACAACCCTGAGTGGAGACATGGAGAGGAATGCTGGGAAGGATTATCTCTCCCTCAGGACTCAGCACTAATCTCTCTCTGTACACACACACACACACACCTTGTACGTCTCGTAAAAGACCTTTGGCATGTGGATTATTGACTTTGTAGCTTTTGCAGGGTAGCCATGTTTGGAGTCCTTGAGCGGTTTAGGTGTAGTAGTGATTCTCTGTAGTAACATTAGTGAGTGAATGACAGTCTGAGTGTCGTTTACTACAACCATATTTGGGAGACTGTAACTTTCTCACCTTAAACATTTGTTGTTGCTGTGCCTGCAGAATCCATTTAGTCTGTCTGTTCTGTACCATGTTTTGAGTGTCGTGCATGCGAGCTGTTTGGAACATTGACCTCAAAGTATAATTACGCTGTCAGACTCGTTAGTATCTCAGCTTCTTCTTTAAATTTCCCTCAGTGTTGTGATTGTGTGCCTTGGTGTGGCCCTTTGCTTTGCATACAGTGTACACACTGAGGCTTTGTTTCATGGTTTCAGGTCATGATTCCCTGTTTATGATTTGAGTGCAGTGAAGCAGCAGGAGTCAGACAGCTACGAAGGAGGACTGCATTTGCTGGTTTTGTAGGAAGTAATTAAGGACATTGGCTTGACTTTTTTGTGATATTGCATTATTTTTTTTTTTTTAATGGAGCACCCAGAATTTCTGGAGGGTTGAAGTTCATTCTGACAACATGTGACAGAGCATGAGACCACAAGAACTGAACAAATTGTCTCCTATGGATCCGGGAGCAGACACTGATCAGGCACATGAGGCCGGACTGGAGGCCTGTGCTGGTGGAGAAAAAAGAATGGAGACGGACAAAGAAGACGAAGAAGAAGAAGAAGAAGAAAGGTTGCTAAATGTGAAAGGAGGCAATGGAGAATTCAGCTCTGCGTCCTCTTCGTCTAACTCCTCCATGCCTTCCTCCTCCTCTCTGGCTCCGTCCTCCTCCTCACCGCCTGTCTGTGTGGAGGAAGAGGAGATGCTGACCGGCTGCTCCAGGACTTTCACTGGACTCAGGCTGTTCAGGAGGTAAGACTGACTGAGTGGAGACAAAAGTAAACTGTGTTCTGGTGTAACATCTCCAGCTCACCAGCAGGTGGAGCCGCTTCCCTCTGTCCTGAATAAATATGAGAACATGAACAGATGTGTTGTCACACTGAGGCAGCTCACAGCTGCTGGAACAGCATCCAAGTGTTATCTACACACACACACACACACACACACACTGAACACACTAGGGTCCTTGCACAATTTTAGAAAATCTGAAATTCAACTGCAGACATCATCAGACCATGCTGTGCTATTGAAGCTTGAGTTTACATGTTTGGTAAAGAATAGTTTTTATCCTGCAGTGTCGTCTCCTGCTGTCTCTGTGACTCAGTTGATGATTGTTTGTGTATAAATGTGTGTTTGTGTGCGTAACCTTGCCAGTGGGTCACTCGTCATCATGTGGATAGGGGACACGATTCCCACGGCAACGGGGTCTGCAGTTGTCATGCCGACAGCAATAACGATGACAGTCATGCCTCCAGCTGGGCTCCAATGAGCTGTCAGTATTTGCGGGTGGGACGTGACGGATCATGGTGTGGGTCACAAACGCACGTCCTTGCAGCAGTGTGTCATTGTTAGCTAGAGTTTTGATATGACCGATGACCCCACTGTTGGCAGTTTCCCACTTTGACCGCTGCGCCGAGAGGATGAGTTGTTTCACTTCGCAAACTCTGCAGTGTCCTGGAGGTCCTGATTCACAGCTTTTAAAGAGATCAGTTTAAAACAATGATAGTGTTTCAAAAACCACTAGAAGATCATGAGTTAATCGAAATGTCACCGTCGTGTTTTTTTTTTTTTTCAAAAAAAGAGTTTCTTTAGAAACTCTTGTGTAATGTTACCAGTGTGCTTCGGATTTTTATCATGCTGGAAGATTCCTCTTCTGTTAAGCTTCTGCAGACTCTGAGTCATCTTGTCAGCCAGGATTATATATCCACAGACGTTCACGCCGCCGTCTATAAATGTCATCTCCTATTTGCACTCATGCATTTCCATATGATCACACTTCCACCTTTGTGCTTCACTGTCAGGATCATGCATTCACTGTGGTCGTCCTGGTCAGTTCACCTCCAACATGCTCCACTCCATCAGCAAGGATTTTTTTCTTTGATGCCTTCCGTAGAAGTTGACGATATGTGCTGTCCTTTACTCTTTCTGAGCTCTTCCACAAACTCTGATTTCCACTGACAACCCTTGTGCTGCATCTAAAGCAGCTGCCCTTGTGTTTTTCAGGACTAGATTGTAGCACCACTGCAGCTCTGATTAGTGGTACTATGATTCGCTCTACACCTGCTTTCTGAATCATATTTCATCTTTCAAGTCTCACAATTAGGTCTTTTGTCTTCCTCTCACAGTTGTTCTTTCATGCTGAGCCGTGATGTAGACGTGCAGATACCACGTCCATGCAGTTGGAAATTACAGGTGTACTCGGTTTGAATGAAAAACAATCCCAGGTCTTCTGGCTTGTCTGTCAGAGATCACAGGTGTACTACCTTTTGTTGCACTGTTTCTATTTTGGGACCCGTATTTTCAGTGTATTGTTCTGACGTATTTGTTTTTGATTGGTTGGAAGAGGGAAATGTGAAGTACGTGATCCAATTTTGAATTACTTTGCATTTAAGTGATATTTTGTTCTCATGTCCGTAGTATCCAGGAGAAGTCATTTTTGCAGCTCTGCATGTGATGTAATAAGGGATTTTAAAAACGCTTTAGAGACAGTTCATATTTCAACCTGCAACACATTTGTGTTGGCGCTGATTCTCAGTGTTGATGCCCTGAAGGCCTGGATGTAGACTTTTTATATTTAGACGTATTTTTGTAAGGTAACATACAAACTATTTATATGAAAAGTTAAAGTGCACGGTAGGAGCAGGGGCAGTACAGATCTGAACCAGCAATGCATTTTGGTTGACTCTGATAAATCATGAAGATAATGAGCAGACTATTCAATAAATAGTTGCAGCCGATAAAAGCAAATTGCATAAGAATAAAAAAAAAGCCTGTGTGCCGTAATAATGGGCCTGTACGGGCTCAGTGTGTTCCGAGTTTGGATAGTTTAATCTTTCGCCGTCGAAAGGGGATGTAACTTAACCCGCGTTGTAATGTCATAACTGCACGATCTGTCTTCAGCCTTTTCTGTTTCCTCTTTCTCTCAGAGGCTGTTTGTGTGTGTTTGTGTGTGTGAACATTTATCAGACAGATTTGCACTCAGCTTGTCAAGGAAGTGCACTCGGTTATTTTAGTCCTCTCTCAGGCTCTGGGCCACACCCACTCGCTCTCTCTCTCTCTCTCTTCCTCCCTCCACACTGACGGCGTCCCGATCCCCTCTGTGCTCTCTATGAGCCGTCACTGTTCACCAGGGTTCAGGCTGAGCTCGGCACATAGATAGATGACACACAGGAGTGGAAGCATGGATGGATAGTTTTCTCCTCCTTGTTACAGGTTGGCTCCTAATTTACTCTTTTGTTTTTCGAATGATGTTAGTACTTAGCGTTCGTAGAATCACTGCTTCAGCATTGATTTCACACCGTATGAGAACTAAGTTGATGTTTTATGTAGTTGTGCTGGATTGTGACCAGTCACTGTAGTGTTGCTGGGGGTCTGATGCAGTGCTGCTTCTTCGTAGTCAACTCAAACATTAACAGGAGGATCATCAGCTGGTATGAAGGAACTTGCATGACAAATAAGGAAAAATATGAATCCAAATAACTGTGGCCAACAAAAAAAAACACCCGTCCTTGCAAACAACTTTGTCCGCTTCTGTGTGGCATCAAAAGGCCTTTGAGCGATTCCTTAGCAAAAAAAAGTCACTTTTTCTCTATCAAAATGCAAAGCTGTTTGCCAAAATGAAGCGACATCTCTGCTGCAGATTAGTTGTCCCCTCACTCACATTTTGTCTCAACTTTTTTTTTCTTAATTAAGTTGTTCAAACAAATGTATGTTAGCGTGTGGAATCATCCAGTAGTTTTTGGGGTAATTTAAAATCTTCATTCAGGGCTGAGTGTGAGCAAAATTAATAACCGCTTTTTTTTTTTTCCTTTTTTTTTTTTTAGTTTTAGCAAAAAAAACCCCTCAAACTGCTGCTTTAATATATTGTTATTATTTTAGTTTTATTATTAGTTTATCATATAACTCATAGTCGTCATGATCGTATTAGTATTTTTACATTTTTATCATTAATATTATATTAGTGATAGTACGATTGATGTTATTTTTTATTTTTATTTTTAGCTGTAGTTGTCATCAGAGTAATCGTTGTGGTAGTAGTAGACGTATTTTACAATAAAAATGATGCTAGTAATAATATGATAATTGATTGTCATTATTGTTGTTAATATTATACATTCATATAAAAGTTCCGTGACTTTTTGGTGCGTTAGCCAGTACAGAACTAAGACTGGAAGCCTATCGCTCTGACAAAGATGTATTTTAACAACTACAACTGACATTTTTAAAAATGATGTGTGTATTAGAGCCAAAAACAAGTTGCTGTTTGACATATTGTTGCAAACTAACAACACACATTTTTCGTCTGTATTCATGAGGTGGCTTCAGTCACTTCCTCCATAGTAACAAAGGATCAAGTGTGCATAGTCAAATTAGTTGATGTAATAATAACACACAGATCATCTGATGTTGCAGCTCCCCTCACGTTTGATCTTCGTTTAGCTCAGTTTTTTTTTTCTTCTTTTACTGTTTTGTTTCAGTCTTTTAATAGCATTGATTCCAGCAGCTGTAAAACTTGCTGTTAAAACAACCGGCAGGGGGTGAACATCCTAGAAAATCTAGCAGCAGTTTTTCTCAGGAATTTAACCAAAAATGTTTAATTTAGGTCGCTTGTGTGCGTAATTTTCTTTTTTGGACAGTTTCCCAGAGAAGCAAGTGGCTGCTTACTGAGGTCTTTTATTATTGATGAGTGACTGATTAAAGAGATGGAGCCAGAAGTAAACACTGATGACTGAAATGTTAATGTTCAGTAGAAGGAATTTCTCTCGTTGCGCTGCAGTTCGTCATCGTCTCATTATGCTCGTCATCCTGTTGTACGGTTTGTTTTCAGAAGGCACTCTCCTCATACATCCGTTCACTGTCTCTGCGGTTGAAAATGACTGTAGACAGGGGTGCTAGGGATTATGCTGAACAAGATTACTCAGGTGCTGGTACATGTGTGTTTGTGGAAATGTGTGTGGGTTTAATTTCAGTCATTTGGCCCACATAAAAGCCGCTGTTTAGAGTAAAAACATGTCCCCGTTTAGACTGGCAACACAGAGAGGGGGTGGCAGTGAGAGCATCAAAGATGTACCCAGCACAGGCCTGCTGGAAACACACCACACGTGATGTCGAAATCAGACGACCAGAATCATACTGAAGAAATGTCACAGATGGAGGTTCCAGAGAAAGCAGTTAGTCACTGTAAACATGCTCTGCCCTGGAATGTCTTGCAGTATTCATACATAATCTGACATCACCGGCTCCTCAAACCCCAACAACATCCCACTAAGTTAAATATACACTGTCTGATTAAAAATCCCCAGATTTCCTCCCAGCTCAAGTTTTGAAACTTGGCTGTTGAAGGTTTAGGTTCCCCCAAGGCCTTCAAGGAGGAGAGATCTGAAAACTAACCACCTACTTTTTTGTTTTTTTGCAATAAACAAATGAACACACCCCTGTGCAACATCACTTAAATGTCAAACGTGAGTCAGCTCCGAAGAGAATTTCCTCTTATGAACAATGAAAAACTAATATTTTAGAAAGACTACAGTGTATTAAAGATACAGGCCCTATTTAGGAGCTCAGTGCACCCACAGTAAATGATCATTGTCACCAAACTGAGCACACAGTTGTTCTTCAATCAGCCTTAACTGCATGAACACGACTTTCTCAGGTTTGGACCTATGTGCTCTGTCTATCTGCATGTTTGCATCATGGCTCCACGTGGAAAAGAATAGCCAGAGGAAATGAGAAATCAGATTGTGAAACTTCACAAAGATGGAAAGAATACAGGAAGATCTATGGCCAACTACAAAAACTGCTGAAACACAGATGTAGCCATAATCAGAAGGTGCAGAATGAGTCATGGTTCCGCTAATTAGAGCTGCAGTGGTCGTGCTGTTAAAATGACACCGTCCAGCTCTGACAAACAGTCAAACGCTTTCGACTTGACACAAGTGTTATCAATGGAAATCAATGTTTCTGTGGCAGCTCAGACGGAGTGAAGGACATTGTGCAATCTCTGTGGACAGCATCCAAGAAAAACTGCTTTGCTTGCTGTTTCGTTCAAAACTGAAAGATTACACTTGAGAACATGAGCAGAACCCTGATGAATGCTGGGAGCACATTGCTTATCAGATGAGACCAGGAGATCGTTTTTGAGCTCAGATGAGGTCCAGCATGCTTTGGTGTAAATGGACCACCACAGTGGATGCATCGTCCTGACAGTGAAGCTCGGAGTGTGATGAAATTAGGCTGCATGAGAGCAACAGGTGTTGGAGAGATGGCTTTTATAGTTGACCTGAATGCCTGAGGATGTACTTTAATACTGGCTGACAAGATGAGTCAGGGTCTGCAGACACTTGGCAGAACAGGAATATTCCAACATGAGAACCATCCAGAGCACACTGCCAAAATCACACCAGAGTTTTTACAGGAGGAGAAAGTGAAACCTACTGTGTGACCTGGCGAAGCATGTCACCTGACCCGAATTCAGCAGAAGAATGACATACCTTCTCTCCAGAAATTTGTCCTGGAGCTTTCAAGCTGAGGAGGAGTTGGTCAATAAATAAAAATAAAGGCGGACATACTATGTGGTGAACAAGATTTGAATCTCAGTTGTCCTGACTTTTGTTGTATTTCTTTTTTATTGTGGGGTGTTCACTTCTATACTGTGAATACTACAGATTTTTTTCGCCATTTGGAGGAAACATCATTGCTGGATGAATGAAATGTTGTTTTTCCAGTCCAGACGGCATGTTGTTCTCAGAGAGGTCGTAGCAATAGATGTGAGAAAGAACAGATGTTTGAAGCAGGAGGTTCAAAGTTTGGTTAGGCTTTAGAAGGGATATCGTGTTTAAAGTTACTGGTGACATCTTCTCGTATTTATTCACCGTATTTCCTGAAAAAGATATTTAAACATGTGACTTGTTGTCAGGAGGAAAACGACCCAATTTCTCTAAATGTTTTGCTGTTTTTGCTCAGTGCATGATGTCTATATTTTTTAAAATCTAGAAGTCATCTTTGTATTTTGTCAGAACGCGGAGATTTCCTGTGCGCAGCTGTCTTTGTGCCGCAAAGTGTGGCTTTAGGTGGTGTGTTTGGCAGCATCGTGACATTTTGTGAGCCTTGGGTACAGTTTTGTGAGGGTACGTCTCGTTGGATGAAAACTTGTTAGCGTGTAAAATTAAAATGAGCATCTTGATTAATGGGGTTACTGCGAGACAGTTGATGCCAAATGAGCTGCCAGTCTCGATTAGACCATGAAACTATAAATCACATGGTCACAGCCACACACTGCGTAAAATAGAGAATACCGCAGAATACAGCCATCGGCCTTCTAGATTTCTATCACAATTATTCACAGTCACAATCATTTTAGTGCACATATAAATAAACACAGTGCTGCTTTCACTTCCGCATCGTACTACATTTCTGTTTATGTACAAATCTGCATCAGATGAGGACTTAAAATAAGGTTCTTCTTCACTGGAACTCAAAATATGTACAGATTTATACCCAAGTTGCTGAATATCTGCTTATTGATGGAAGCTGTAATTTACCATAGACTGTATAAAAGATGGACGTAGCAACCGGCCCTGAAAAATGAAGCCAACCCAGAAGTGTCAAAAACCTGCGTCCGCCAGCTGCTGGCTCCAAAAAGCCCTGGCTCCCATAGACTTGAATTGGAAAAGAAGTGATCACAGATCACGAAATACTGCATTCCTACAGCTCAGGATTTTTTTTCTTATTAGTTTTCATGGTCAAGTCCAGAGATCAGGTGGCCAATCTGAAAATAAATCAATACTGAATTTTTAAAAAATCGTCCCCTAAATGCCTCACATGCCAGCTAACAGAGGTTAGCCATGCAAGCTGTGCACAGAGAAGCCTCCAGTCTCCACTCAGTTACTGCAGCTCCAAAAATCACCTCGAAAAGAGAGAAATAATACATTTAAATGTCAGATTTCCAGGTTATTTTAGTTTCTGAGTTCTACGAGCAGAGCATTTTAAACTTCACAGTTGATCGTGATCCTTTAATTGTGAGAAGATTCAAGACGTATTTATTGTCATGTCTTGTGTATTTGCATACACAAAAGAATGAAATGCTGTTCTCACAGTCCCAAAAATCAGCTGTAAGTCGTGATTGATATTCCGTTAACTGTGCAACCCCACGGGTGAGTTTCTTTTTCCCAACGAAGAGATCAGTGAAAATGAGAAGATTCGTTTTTGTATCATAGAGCAAAAAACGTTGCAGCTTGTTGTGTTTGAGTTACTTTTCCCCATATCGCACCTCCTGCAGCGCTGATGCTGAAATGACGCATCGAGCAGCCGTATCAGGACAAAAAAGTGTCAAGTATTACTTTAAATAATACGACCTGTTTCTTCCTGTCATTGTTGTTCACTCACAAAGTGTTCTTTCTTTGCGGATTGCTTCCTAGTTGTGTTTCCCGCTGCACATTCTCATAATTGTTTCTTTCCCTGAACTCGCTGGAGCGTCGAGTAGACTTCACACACAAGTAAAAATAGGCTCTGGGGGAAGTTTTTGAAGTAATAATAAATCGTCATGTGTTAATCATTCACGGTGAGCCTGTTTTAGACGGTTTAGGACCACGGGAGGCTCTTGGAGTGGACGTAGAAGACGCAGGTTCAGTCAGATATCAGCGGAACGTAGAATAAATGACCTGCAGTAGACCTGAGGGATATTTTGTGACATAACTCATGTCTGCCGTACATGAAAGCATGTCAGACGACACTGTATCAGGCTTTGTCTCACTCCAGTAGAGAACAACCACATTGCTGTAGAGCACTCTTTATGTGTGTGTGTGTGTGTGTTTGCATAGCGCTCCACTATTTTTCATGTAAATATTTAACCCAACAGCACAGAGCTCTGGAAAACCTCACACACACACGCACTCACAAAACCTCTTTATTCTTTCCTTGAAGGGCACCCAGACCCGGCTCTGTCACACCTCCGATCACTTTCAGCTCACTTGTATCGCCACATATTATTTAGTCGACACGTTTAAGACGGTTGAAAGAGCTGAAATGTGAGCGCGGACTTGCTCTGCACAGGACGGCCTCAATCTGCTTTGCAGCGCCACAGTGTCAACATGGAACATACAGTATTTCCTTATATAGCCAGATAGAATAGCATGAAATCTGCTGAGCACACTCTCAAGGGGACAAACTCTTTGGATTCAACATCCTGGTGTCCTCTCTTGTCGAGCTCTCAACGGGACATTAGAGCTGCTCCGTGACATGTATCCTTCAGACTGATGGAGGAGCATCAGGCTGACACGTTCCAGCTTCTCTTCCAAGTCCAGCTGAGAAACGTTGCCTTGATTTCTACATTTGGACGACAGCACTGGCGTCTTTTGAAGGTCTCAGTGTCCCAGATTCCACTGCTACTTGTTTATAATGACGCAAATGGTGAAGTTGACAAGTAGGAATCCCTCCCGGTGCTTCATGTTAGCTGGAACAATGAAAACAGATCGTGATGGTGCTGCGTGGACAGACGGCACACATTATGACAGAGAAGTCGAGGTTTTAATTCCACATTTACTGTTTACAAGTTGTCCATCATATGTGGAACAAAATCGCTTGCCAACTTTCCAAGTATTCATAGAAAGCTCTGATAATGTTTGTATTGTGTAAGTGTTGCACAATAAATACACTTAAAAGTATGTTTATTCACAAATTAGGTAATGAATTATAATAAGTTCCCCCCAAAATACAGTAGTTTTGGTAAATTATTTAAATTATTTTATATATTATAACATTTTAAAAATTGAAAATAAATATTATATCGCTGTAGAAAGTGCACACATTGCTCTACATAAGTATATTCATAGATTATTAGTTTAAAATTTTCACAAATCATAAAATATCTTAATGTAATAAATTCATTAAATAAAAATGAGTCAATAGATAACAACTTGCTGTACAAATACATGTATTTTTATTTGCATTTACCAGCATGTAAAGTAGATATATTTAGGAATATTTTTGCATTTGCAAATATTACAGTAAATCCATGCAAACTATCTGAATAGATAATGTTGGCCTACAGAAATGCAAAAGATGTACAAAATGAATAATAGATGTTTTTTTTTTACAGTGTTCATAAATCTATATTTTTGAATATATATTTGCAAAGAATGAAAAAAATTAAATTCTAAAGTTGTGTTTTACATTTCTTGATGTACAGCTATAACAATAAATTTAAATGAACCTAACTTAAATTAATCATATTACTGAACAATCTATTGATGCATGTAGTTTGTTTTGTACAATAAATTTATTTATCTAGAAGTCTATTTCCAAATACTAATATAGATTAAATTTAAAAAATTACGTTTTCTGTAGTTTTAAAAAGCTACATTCAAAAACATTACAACAGATATAAAAAAAAAAACAAGTTTAAAACAGCTTTAATGGATTTCTTTCCTTTTTTTTAACATGCATTTTGAAAATGGATTGTATTGATATCGTCACATATACAACATAAAACCATAAATCTGTGTTTCACCTGAACCCACTTGATGTCAATAAGAACACTGTCGCATATCTCATCCTCCTGTTATTGCAAGTTTGAGCCTCTGAGTTCATTTTGTCAAGTTTAAACTCTATATAAGACCGGCTCTAATCTGACATGTGCTGCATTCATCAAGAAGCTTGAATCAAAGCACAAACCAGTGGAGTCCTGAGAAACCTTCAGTCGGTTCAAATCAGTCTTCTTCATGCTGCCGTGGCTTTAAAGGAGCCCTTCTCTCTGACAGAAAGCCTCTTATTTCTTGTTTCCTTATCTGCATATGCAAAATGAAACATCCCTGCGCTTGTCTGTCTCACTTCAGAGCATTAATCTGTGCAAATACACAATCAGATGGAGGATGTTTTATTACTGAGTACTCTCATCTCTCCCTCACTTTCCCCCCATTATAGTCTGGGATTATCATCGTAGAAGGCATCTGTTACATAACAGCAACACACACAAACACACACACAGTCATAAAAAGGTTGTTTAGAGCAAAAGAAATCATCTGTTCAGCTCTCAGCCGTTGCTCCAAACACAACGACACGTAAACAAACTGTGAACAGTCCAGGAACATCGGACGATAATGCAGCGTGCAGGTCAGATCATTTGTCATATGGACGTTGGTTCTTAAAGAGATGTGGCCCAGATACGTAGTGAGTGGGGCATTTCACGGTGCAGAAATCAAGTGGGTGAACAGTTTCAGCAGTTTTACCTGGAGCTGCACGATATGTTGTTTCAGCATCAACATTGGGGTGTGCACAGTAGTAGGAAATTCACCGTAACGCATCACTCGACAGCTTTTTTTTGCTTCTCGGTGCAAAAAACCAACTCATTTTTCATTCTAAACATTTTTTTCTTTAGCTTTGTTTCTAATCCATGTTGTTAGTTGACATGCAGGTTCCACATGTGCACACGAATCAGGAGAGAAACACTGAAAACCAAGATTTGTTTGTAGTTATGCACAGTTTATGGAATATTAATCATATTAGGAGTTTGGCTTCCCACAATTAAATCACCATGATGATGTTTAAAATGCTCCGCTCATAGAAAACATGTGGGGAAAGTCACTCCAGCTTGGACGTCTCTGACATCTTGTGTGACTATTTTCAAAGTAATATTCATTTGGTCTCACTGCAGTAACTGAGTGGAGACTAGAAGCTTCTCTGTGCGCAGCTGCTTTACTATTTTCTACTGGAGGCGTTTAGGGAACATCTGTAAATTGTAGTTTCTGTGGATGAGCAGATGTTGAGGAAGTGAGGCACTCTGGGTACACTTTTATTTATATTTTGCTTTGAATTCAGCGGCAGATTATTTTTATTCCGATGCAGATTTGTACATTCGCATGAATGCCGCACGACAGGGAAGTGAAAACAGTTCACAGATTATTGGAGTGTGAAAATGCCAAAAAAAGTGTCTGTAAAATCAGCTTTTTTCAAATTTTCTTCCCTACATCAACCCAATCGTTCTACAATTATCAAGTCTTTCAAAATAAAGTAGTTAAAGCCATTTGGTGAAAATTCCTGTTTTGTTTTTTTAAAAAATTGTTTAATATATATTGCAGAAAAACTAAACATTGCATCACCAGCTTCTTCCAATATTGTGCAGACCTAATTGTAATTTATTTTCTCAACGTGTGGTATTAATAGCATTTATTTGATTGCGGTTTGCTTCTTAGCTAAACAGCTGATGTTGTAACTAAATTGCTAATGTGCCGGCATAGATTTCTTCTTCTGTTTGGCTGCTACCACGCGGTTTAAGATGCATCACAACCACATACTGGACTTGATTACTGTGACCACGAGAAACCCACTTACACACTCTAATCTGAATTTTTAATCAGGCAGAGACACATCATCGTGACTGCATGTAAATCAGTGTATATTGACTGTAAAAAAAAAAATGGATAAAACCCAGATGTTGAGCTCGTGAAAGCACAAGTTTATTCTCATTTGTTGATCTTATCTTACCGAAAGCTTGTCTGGTGCGTTGGAAAATGTTGTGGCCTCAAGTGAGGCACAACAGTTTAACCGCATTTATTAGCGAAGCACAGAGACAGAAGCTGTTATTGTTGTTTTAAGCCTGTGTTTAAAACTGAATCGAAAATCAAACTGCGATGTGGCCGCAGCTTCAGATGTCAACTGTATATTAATAATAATAATAATAATAATGGCTGTGTGGTTTCATGGCTGTGATGACCTTTGGCCTTTGTGAGCATTACGAGGCAGAGCGCTTGTCAGTGGGCGTTGATGGTGGGATTAAGTGAGCGGCAGAGGTTTCGGTGGGTTAATGATTGTCTGAGTGGGATTTCCTGTCAAACTGCTGGTTTCTGCTGCTCACACTTGACCTTTACAGTTAGCATCTAGTATGTTACTTCAGCTGTGCTCTTGTAAACTCACTCAAGCTCTTTTAACACTTAAAGAATGGAGCAGAACGGTTTCGTTTATACGTGTTAAAATGCTATTCTGACACGTTGAAGGGATAATTTAAGAGACGTATACAATGATTTTGACGTGATACAACGTACACAGTGCTTCTAAAAATTATTACTTGAATGTTTTTCCCTTTTTTTGTATTTCAACATTGATCAATCTAATTTGGCTTCTTTTTTTTGACATGATCTTTCATGTCAAAGTGAAAACAGATTTCTACAAAGTACCGCCATTTAATTAAAAATGTAAATTCACATTCTTTAAGCTACAATCCCTTCATTGCACTCAGATAATCTGTTTCACTCATTTTGTTATTGCACTTGTGTTCAATGAGGTGAGTCTGTTTAAAGTGGGTGATGACTTATCTCACATTTTGTATTTTTAATTTAATTTTTTTTACATTGTTCATTTCCAACATCACAGCTGCATTTCTGTTATGTTCGACATTTCCACCTGTAAGAACTGCTCTTATCAATAGGTAACATTTTGAAGACATCTGTGGCTGACTTTGAATAGAAGTTAATGGTAAACGTTGAGTAGTTGTAATTAACCCACAGATATCTACAGTAGGCATTTCCATGAGTAAGAAATGCATGATTAACATTTTGACAAGTGAGATAATACTACTAGTCCAAATGAAATCATAGACATGTTGCAAACACTGCTTCTTATCTATTATACTGCTAGTGAACAAACACCGAAAGCAGTTGCTGTAGTCAGTTTGTCAGAAACGAGACTGCTCACACCACACGTCACGTTTCGGTGCTGCTGCCGTTGTCACAGTCTCATGTGTTGCGCGAGGACGGTTAGTTTTGTGTGTTGTGCGGCGGTGTTGTGTGGCCCTGACTCATTCTGTTTCTTGTAAATGCAGCCCTACAAACCAGAAACTAGACACAAACACGGACCCTCATCTGTTCATTCCTCCCCCTCGCTCATCGTAACCACGGGGCTCCGTTTTCATAGATTTCAACTAATTGTCTTTCAACTGGCTGATGAGCAGTGCAATCAGAAGCCCAGGGGCTCATTTCTGTGCAATTTCTCTAAAGCGCTGGGTGTCATCTTTAGTGTAAACTTTGTCTGCAGCATTAAACGAAACAGCTCTTTGACACCTGATGGTGATAAAGGGTTAGAACGAGTTAATTATTTCACAGCTTAACATTTTGTGGTTTCAGTCTTGTGGCCTAATGTGTGATGTGCATAAACAGGATGAGTCATTCTCACTAATAAAAACTCATTTGCAGTTGATTATGTCCATCAAGCTGAAGCTAATTCAGTCTAATCTACCAGTCCTGCAGTGACTTCTGCCTTCATTTATTATTTTTATCATTTTCAGGCGTGAACCTTAAGCAGCTGTACCTCGATACGTTTCTGAATTTGTGTCACGTGACTGTTTGGTAGCAGCTAATGGTTTCCTAATTTCGCAGAAGATTGTCTTTCACAGAATGTGGTTGCTGCAAGCGGTTTATTTTTGGCTAATTTTTAAATCAATCACGTAGGATAAAGCGATTTGATGGATGACCAGGATTTTAATCTTACATTTGATTCATTTCCCACATGGAACTCCACGTCTTAAATGATTAATTATGAAGTTACTGTTGAAGCATTAAAAGTCTGAATATTCCTTCTGTTTTCCTTCATGTATCTATAACTTTCTGTCTCTAATAAATAGTGTAGTTTTAGTGATTTAAAAAAAAAAAAAGATAGCATGTCTTTCAAACCTGCCTGGGTTTTTTGAGGTTCAGAGGATTTACAACGAATTGACTGCATATCACTGCATCTTTCACTGATAGCTTCTTTTTTTAGACTCTCTCTGATTCCTCAAAGCAAACGCTCAAGTTCAAGCGTTGTTCAGACATTTTGCAACACCCAAAGACACAAATGCATGTGTCAAAGATCACAATAGTTGAGTTTCATGCGAAACTACTGCACAATTGTACTAGATTTGACATGCCAGATGTTCCTCTGACATCTCTTTATGAGCAGTAAAACCCTGCAGTCCATGGAAGTGTGAGAGACACAGTTCATCCCACGGACCTCTGTGGTCTGTGGACTTCAGATTTGTTTTCATGGTGTCATCTGACTGAATGTTTTCTCAGTTTACCTTTAGATCAGCATAATCGGATACTTTCAAACTCAGCTAAATTTGCCTCTCCAAATACCTTGGGGCCCGCAGCGATACTTTTGTACTTTTCTACGCTATGAGAAACACAATGCATTCCCATCAACCAATACACAATAATGCATTGGTCGTGCACTCGTGATGCCACACAAGTGTTTCGAATCACCGTGAGAGAAAGAAGAGCAGATGAATAATTTACTCCTACTGTGACGATTGTGGGAAATGGTTGTTGGGTGTTGGTTTGAGTGACTTTGAACAAAGCAGCACTGCATCAGGAAACCACTAATTTAAATAAACATGGCAGCAATGTATCTATGCAATTTCTTTTCACAAAAAAATATGCATTTATTTTGGAGATCAAGGAACTATTTCAGTGAATAAATACCTTCACAGATTTAATTAACATAAATGGCCTATTTGCCTCTTCAGCATTTCTAAAGGAAGATCGGACACAAAGAGATGATGTGGACTAGTGGGTGTCCAGCACTAGCATCGTCTTATTCTGGCCTTTGGTGGAGGGAAACCATCTGCTGTTGCATGGACATGAGAAATCATGTGATATCTGACAGCTAACCTTGCTGTCAGAGAAGACCAGGAAACAGCACTGCTATGTTCCCGAGTACACCTCATCAGATTCCACATATCATTTTACTACCGCTGATATTTCCCTGCACTCCAGGACATGATGGATTACTTCTTCCAGCGTCATTTCGGTCGACGCCAAAAAAGACAGAAGCTCGCCGCTGCAGCGCGTCCGCCTGGTCCTGCTGTTCAGGCCAGTAAAGCCAGGAGGCGCTCTAGTGTCGGTCTGCCCTCCGTAACATTAGTACAATCCAGGCGCTCCTCCATTGGCTTACCTCCGGTTAGTACTGACCAGCGCAGGCGCCCCAGTATTGGTTTGCTGGTGGCCAGTGGACAGAGACGACAGTCCATTATAGAGCAAGGACTAGCAAACCCCAGTGAAGCAGCATCTGGAAGAGCAGCTCAGGCAGATGGAGCCATCACCAAGGGGCGAAGGGTATTTCATCATTATGGCCCCCATGCCCGTCGCGCCTCCTGCACCGTCTCCTGCACACATCGTGGGCTGGCAGTGCGATATCGACGTCCTTCTAAAGTAAAATCTATTGAATCTCATTTACTCGGGTCATCTATGTTACTGGCGAGTGTAGTCCAGATGGGCAGAGGGGGGAAAGACAAAGAAGAGGCAAAGGAGGAACTGGACGCCTCCCAGTGCTCCTGTTCTGAGTCAGATGAAGACGAAGGAAGTGATGAAGAGGTGGAGAACAGCACTGGAGAAACTAAAGACTTCAGACCTTCGGCTCAGATGCACTTAACCCAGGGAGTCCTTACAGAGACCATTAAAGCCCGACCCTTACTCCGTCCTCCTCGCTGTCTGAGAAGAAACTCCTCACACCTCCTTCCAGCAGATTCTGTGTTCCGGAGCAGCGAAACAGCTTATGGAGTTTATGGTCAATATAATCAACGGAGCTCCAATCAGATTCACGGCACTTTAAATAAACCAATCCAGACTTCCATGACCAGCCCCAGTCTGGCTCAGCTGGCCTCAGAAGGTCAGAGCTCTGATGTTGGGGCAGCTGCAACAGATGTGGCCTCCTCTGGGTGTGCACTCCATAAAAGCTGTTCTTCACCGCTGGACGGTCCAGAGGGAAGCATATATTACGATCCTTATCTGGATACATGGGAGAACTTCCTGTCGTATGTAACACACAAACACACACACTAACACACACACTGTTGTGTTTCTATTGGTTCACGTTCTGTTTCCTGGAGACCTACTACATGCCTTGCCATAACTTTAAAACCTTAAACCAAGTCTTCAGCCTCTAGAAGTTAATGATTTATGTTGGTGGTTTGAACCAATCTGAACCACTGAGACAGGGACTAGCACGGCGGGAATGTGGATCACTGTGGGACCGATTGGCACTGGCCCAGTAGATGTGCAATTAGGGGGAGTGGATGCTGTAAATGTTGTCTGAAAACACCTGCACACCAGCTTTGTTCAGGTGGAGACCATCTATGCCCAACAAATGTCCACGGTGCCAGAAGAGATCAGAGTTGTCAATAAACACTGTTGGTGTTACATTCTGATGGGAGCCAGCTGTTGAGGCTGAGCAGTCCACTGAGCCAACCGCATCCATAGTTGTGGTTCGGTGTCAGCTTCAAGACCCACGCAGCAGTTTTTTTTTAGGGTTGCTCGTACCTACACTGGAGTAGATACTACAACAGGTTCTACAGAGGCGTTTCTTGCAGTCTGAATTGATAAATAGGTACAGACCACCTTAAAATTGACCTGCATGTTCCTGTAGTGGAAAACAACCAATAGTTAGTGTTTAAACTGAGTCAAGGCCAAAGCCAGGCCATTCTCTGACTACAGTGATAATAAGGGCGACCATGGCTCAGCCTCAACATACCACAGACTCTGACCACCATGTTGCTCCCAGTGGAAGATGGACACTTTGTGGTCAGTGTGTGTGTAAATAAAAAACATTGTAAAGTGCTTTGTACCACCACTGAGGTTGAAAGGTGCTATATAAATCCAGATCATTAACAGCAGTTAAGATAAAACGTCCCACTGTGACCCATTGGGTTGAGCTTTATTCTCAACAATGAATAAAGACATACAGAGCTCCTTAAGGGTCGCTGTGGGGAGAGTTTGTCTGGGCTATTTTTTCCATTCCTGCACAGAAGGTTACACTGTCACCGTATGCTGTCGGTTATTGGAAACACTCTGCAGATACTACAGAAAGGAGAGATGGTGAGAGGGAAATTTTCTAACATTTATTGCTCATTGCTCATGTTAAATGGCAGATCTCTGTCAGTGTACAGCTGCTCTGCCTGCCTGCCTGCTGATGAAGCTTTAATTTGATGTGGTTGTTGCTCAGACTTTGCGCTGCATTTGTGGTTGAATCTATCTCCTACGTTTCCCTGGATGTGTTGAGCTGTGCTGCTTATATGACAGATGTGTTACCAATATACTGCAGGAAATTAGAAATACAGTAGCTTCAGTAGCAAACTCCGCCAGCGCAGCCGTCACAGCCCACACACAGCTGCTGCATGTAGTTAGTGTTACACCCATTAAATAATGTGTCAAGACAGAATTGCAACAATCAAGGCACAGCCATGCCTACAGCCTCAATCAAAGTGACAGCTATGTCAGCCCACGGTGGCTGAGCCATAGTCTGTCTCAGTCGGCTTTAACAGCAGCCAGTGAGGGAGCTGACGAACCAGCTCCTCCAGCCATCCCGCTAAACGCAATGGTGCTTCAGTAGACACCGTTAAAGCTGCGCTGACTCCTGCTGTGGTCACAACCAGCGGCTGTCTGCTGCATGATAGCGAAATATAATACAGCTCTACCTTTCTCTGTAGGTCAGAGGAGATGCAACAGTAACCGTACAGTGACGCAGACTGTATAGTGACATAACATGAAAGCTTGAAAAAAAAATCCCACTGGGACCCTTAGAGGCCTTGTAGAGAGGAAACTACGCTTATATTGTCTACGTCCCCCATGTGCCAACAAAACAGCTGTGGATGGATGTGCTTGGCATGTTCCAACACATCCTACAGACGCTCGATTGGATTGAGATCTCAGGAGTTTGGCAGCTGTGTTAATGCCTCTTTGTTGTGTTCCTCGAGCCATTCCTGAGCAGTTTTACAGAGCAGCGGGTTTTTGTTGTCCTTGCCATCTTGGTGTGTGTTTAGTCAGTTACAATGTTTATCCTCGACGTCAATCCACATGAATACAGCGACTCAAGGTTTCCCAGTAGAACACTGCATTGTTGTGAGGTGATCAATGGTATTCATCTCATCTGACTGTGGATAAGATGTTGTGACGGATTTGTATAAATACATCTATTTTCTCCAGAATCCAGGGTGAGATGGTGGTGATGTGAGAAGTAAAGATTTAGGACCCACTTCAGCAACAGCTAAATGCAGATAAATATGACTCATACACAGCATTGCTCTTTAACTTGTGTTAACCTAAAAACAACAGAAGTACATTGCTTGCACATGAAGGTCCAGCGTGCAAACTTCACAAGATTTTGGATTAATATCAAAAGTTGTCTTTCTTTAATTGTATTGTCGACAAGAAAATAAGAATATTCACAAATTCTCTCTTTGTGTTTCCAGGAAAGCAATAGCCAAGTCCGGCCTGCACCATCTGCCCTGCCAGCCCAGCACATCATTTTTGAACAAGACCGACCCAGAAGCGAGCATCCGCAGCACTGTGGACTGGACTGTGAGTCTGAGTATCAGTATGACACAGCAGGGTTCTGAGAAATTACCCACATGGATAGCTATTCTTGTGTTTCAGTGCTTTCATGTCAGAGCTGCATTTCTGACAGTTGATTGTCAGGTACAGACGTCATGTGAGATCTAAGAATAACATGAGTTGGCTGTCACAGCTATGTACCATGGACTTACTGTCACTGATGTCTTTTATCAAACAATATCTGAGCTTCATCAGTGACTCCTGAATGCTTACTGACAGAAGCATTGAAAAGTCATTAACTTAACTTGCTCATGTTGTCTGAACAAATACACAGGGTTCATTTACAGGGTTGATTATTTATTCAGCAACACAACATTATATTTATTGTTAATAAAAAGATGAAATTGTATCTAAAAATTATACTCTACCGCCATGTTCATTTACATTGATCGTGACAAAGTTTTCCCCCCTGAATAGTGTCATTGTTGAATGATTCCATTTCCTCACGCTGTATAGAAGTCCCTTTCTGTGCTGCTGGTGTTCGGAAATAGAAAACACGGATTATTTTCAATGCAAATGAATCCTGACCCTATTTACACATTCCACTGAACTCACACAACACTGTCTGACTAGGTAATTATACTCCGCTTATCATAGTGAAATGAATACCTGGCACCGGTCAGACCAGTTACATCTCCACACACACACACACCTGAACAATGCCACAAACTTCCCCCAAAACTTTCCTGAAGTTTCACAACCTGTTTCTGTCTCATGCAAAAAGCATTTCAGGATCAGTCAAATGTAGTTTGACTGATACGATGCAGATACAGTTTCCACTACTGCTACAGAACTCCTATAAATTTAATTTTATTTCTGTTTTCTATATGTGAGAAGTGCAGTTTGTCCTTGCAGTGTGCTATGTTACTACCATCCTCACCCAGATATGTAGAATTGCAGCACAGACACAACGAGCTGAAAATCTAAGCTGATTGCACACTAACTAAATATCTACATGTTCCAGACATTCCAAGTATTTTATTTACTTGCATCTTGACGTATTCAGTCCAGTAAAACAAAGAGATGATGCAAAGTTTGTAGGTTGTGTCAGTTTATGGCCTGATGGCTTAGCTTGTGTACACATCTACTGTCCAACTGTTTTTAAAGAATAGCTAAAAGTGATGTCTGTAATTCTGCAGATGTGGGCTCTGCTGGGTTAAAGACAACAGTTCTTTTTCAGGTTCTGTCCTCCTCTAAGCCTCCTCTGTGTTTGTCTCTGTAGGAGTCAGCTCTGTATGGAGATCATATCTGGTTTGAGACAAATGTGTCTGGTGACTACTGCTATGTGGGAGAACAGCACTGCATTGCCAGAGCACTGGTGAGTGTCTGCCTCTGATTATTTCTCTCTCTTTCTGAACACCTCTATTTGTCCTCACCAATACTGCTCGCTCCGAGTTGTATTCATATTTTGATTTGGGATTAGGATAAACGTGTTTGGAGTAAAGCTTTGTGCACAGTCTGTACCTGCTGCTTTGAATAATCTCCAAACACACTGTCAGCAGTTTGCAGAGGAACAGCTTTTAACAAATGAATAGTTCACAGAAAGGAAGTAACAGTGGTGGCTGAGACTCTGGCAAGCTTCTGCAGGCTGAGAGTCAACCCAGCCAGTGTTTTGGTTTATTCACAGACATTCATCTATAAATGTCATCTCCCAGCACCTTCTGCTCTCATGCAGCCCCATATCATCACACTGGCCTGGACTGTCAGGGCCATGCATTCACTGTGGTGGCCAGAGAACGCGCTCCCAATATTCACTACACTTCTTTTTATATCCTTTAGCAAAGTTAAACTTGTTGTTTTGCACCGAAGAGCAAGCAAGGGTGTTTTTCTTGGATGCCGTTTATAGAGGTTCATGTTATAAACTGTCTGAAGGAGCGTCACTGATAACCTTACCGACACTCACACTTCTGAGGCTGTGTTATGTGTGAGTGCACCATCAGATGTTTTAAATCTGTTGCACATATATGGCTTATTTGCATCAAGTCAAACTGCTGTAAATGCAAATGTTGGATATATTTATTTGATTTTTCAAATATCATTCTATCTTCTATACCACAGTAGAAATGTCGGCGATGAGTCAAGACATAAAAACATAAATACCACCCAGGCCTATTACACATACTGTGAATTACAAGTTTCTCTGCCCCCGGAAACCTGTAATCTGATCTAACCCACCTTTATTCTGCAGGCTGTCATCAGATCTTAAATCACTTTCCCCTACCAGAAGGAAACAACATGATTTTGACAGCTGAATAATGATTTAGCATTATTTTAGGATATTTTGCTGTGATTTCGGCTCAGTCTGCGGTGCATTTAGCCCCTAATTTAATTAGAGTAGGTCATGCCAACTAACCACAGCCTTTCCTCTGTGTCAGAACAGTTCAAACTTTCCATTTATTAAAGCAAACCACCTTGTACACGGTGAAGCTGCTCTCCTTCAACATCAAGACGGTCATGCCCTGTTATATTTTTACTCATGTCAGCTCACATCAGCGTCAAACAAATGACGTGCTGGTCATGTCACACGTGCAGAGTCATCATGTCACACACTGTCATATCATTTCTATGAATCTGGTGGTTTCAGTCACCGGCATCACAGTATTTGTTGTACAGGACTGACACCTAGTGGTCACGGGTGGCATTACTGCTTCACATTTAGTTCACACACTGTAAGTCACTCCAGTCCATATGTGTTTGTTTTTGAGTTGCAAAACTGATCATCTTTTTTTTTTTTTTTTGTAATTCCAGCAAAAGTCTGTCAGCAGAAAAAAGTGTGCTGCCTGTAAGATAGTAGCTCACACCATCTGTATAGAACAACTGGAGAAGGTAAGTTCTTTGTCTCTAATGCTTTCACCGTGCAGACTGTTCCATCAGACTGAAATGATCAAATTTTTAATCACTGTGGGCTCATTTTTCACTACAATATAAAGTCCTGGACATCGATGAAAACAGAACAAGTATGACTCAGAAATGTCTTTCATGCAGTATAAAACAGAAAAATAAAAATGGAAAAAACAGTTGCCCTACATACTATAAATATGTACCTGAACACTACAGCACATCACCTCTTGAAGGATATTTCACCATGGAGAATGTATCTTCCACCAACTGGCTCCTCTGTGTACTGTTTTTGAACCATGCCACATTATTGTGGAGCCATTCGTGACTTCTCAGTTGCAATGAGAGGCTCAGAACTTTTAGTGTTTTACAGAATCTGGTGCAAGTAGTTTGAGAAATATCACAATTTGAAGATTAGATTTGGATATTTTTTCCCAACGCAGCGAGACCTTATGGATGATTAGCTGAAAAACAAGCTGAAAAACGAACCTGCAGTTTAAACCTGCTCGCAGGGTTTCTGGGCCCAAAGGGTTAAATGGAGCCAAGACACATAAAGACCCAGTTGTTAAACTTGACAGACAGATAAAGGTGGCGGAGAAGATTAGAGATGAATGTTTAAATTGAGGGACGAAGGTGATGTAGGAATAAAGAAGGATTACATTTTCTGTTTTACTATCAGACAGAAGTGACAAGGAGGATTACTTTAAACTTTCAGTCATGATGGAAATCTTAAAGTGGATCCAGGGATGGTCACTTTGTCAGCTAATGACTATATTTGAATCACTCAGAGGACGGCAGGTTGTCTTTAACTGTCCTCCCTGTCTGACCTGCAGTTTCCCAGCTCTAAAGCCATTCTGTTGGACGCCACCATTCCCCTCAATGATCCCAACTTTAGAGTGAGATGCATGAAACGCCTCCTTTCTCTCCCCTCTGCTCCGTTTTAGGGGTGGTGTCTGGACCTCACTTCCATCCATGCATAAGGGAATCAGCACATAAACTGATATTTGTGCTTCCCACAGAGCTGGTTTGTTGTGTGTCCCTCACAGAGAACCATTGTTGGTGAGGGCAATTGTACTCTGTGGGAAACACAAATAAAGCATGTATCAAAAAACCGAATGAATCAAACTGAAATGTAATCCAGGAGATAAACACGCTCTCAACAGATTTTCTTTTTTTTAAAAGGGTCATTTTCTGTTCCTCAAATAACATTAAATCTGTCTCTTTCTCTAATTTTCCTTGGGGTGTCGTAAATGGGGCAGGCTTACAGGTGTGGCTCTTTAGAAGGGATCTGGTAAACTAAGGTGGAGGGAGAACAGGACAAAGTCAGGAGGACACAATGTCTTCTGCAAATGTGTAACACGACACCTGTGTGACAGAAAGCGGGCCTGTTGGACCGGATATCTGGTCGTATCGCAGCTCTGGTTTTTCTTTTCCACCTTTTTATGACATTTTGGCCGATCATGGTGCTTCCCCTGGAGTCTGAGCTACTTTCTCTGCTAACAAGAAACAGACCTCTTTCTTCTACCAACCTGATCGCTGGTGTTCACTGCGCTCTTGGCTCTACAGGTCTCTTCATGATGCTCCACCTGCCTGTTCTATGCCTTTTCTAACCTGGTTTCTAACCAGCTGGGTTGGTCCGTGCAGCAGGCTTTAAAGCCCAGTTATCATCGATGTATTCATATCTTTCTTCTTCTTCTCTTCTCCAGATTAATTTCAGATGTAAACCATCATTTAGAGAGTCTGGCTCTAGGAACATTCGAGAGGTGAGTTCTGGGAGCTGCTTTCTACCGATTGTTGTTGGAGCTTTTTGTTTTTGACTGTTAGTTTATAAGATCCATGAGGAGTAATGCGGATTCCATGAAGGTGGTGGGAACACAGACTGTATAAAAGATGAACGTAGCTACCGTGACGTCACCCATTGGTTTCTGCACTGAGCAAATGAAGCCAGGGTTTTGCTACTTCCTGGTTGACATCTTGGATTTTTGGAGCCAGTGACGCAAAAATCGTCGGAGGGGGGTGGAGCCATATGAGCAGCAATTGATCAGACGGATTGAGAGGCAGGCCCTCTCTGCCCGCCCACATTTACCACCTTCTGCTCGCTTCA